>NC_056728.1:931523181-931528181 GCF_019279795.1 Protopterus annectens
TATTTGTCCTTTTGGTGGGGGGGGGGGGTTGTGCTGAACCTGTCAGCTAGGATGTTGGCAATGTATCTGGGTTCGCTGTATTTTTTGTCATTTTGGACTAATTCTGAGCATATCTAGGAATTCCCACCCAGGTTCCTAACATAACTAAAGAAAGCCTTGTGATTATCCTTAGCGCCCTGTGCAATTTTTCTCTCGAAGCTGGCCTTAGACGATTTTATGAGTGCCCGTAGTTTTTGCTAATACTGATCAGAGATGCCTTCCCTTTTTAGGATTTTGCTCTATCATGTAGTAGCTTCCTCCTCCTATTGTATAGTTTGTTTATGGCTGGGGTCTACCAGGCAGGACGTCTGCCTTTGGAGGATTGGGTCTTGGTTTTATTTGGGATTGCATGATCCATGCATTCCTGAAGGTGTTCATAGAATGCGTTTATAAAGGATTCTGCAGTCTGGGCCATATTTTCCACAGGCTCGGGGGCTTTGAAGGATTCCACCTCGGTTTTGAGGAGTGTGAAATTTGCTTTAGAGAAGTTTTTCACTGTGGTTTTCTGGGCAGGGGGTGGGGTCAGGATGTGAATATCCAGTGAGATTAGTTTATGGTCTGATCTTACCAGTGACGGATACACTTCTGGTCTGGAGCATAGAGTCACCCATGTTGGTGATGATCAGGTCCAGTATGTTTTCCCCTCTTGTGGGAGTGGTAACAAGTTGTTCCATAGTATTTGAGTTTATAAATTCTAGGAACCTTTGGGCTAGGGTGTTGGAGCTAGAGTAATGCTCCCAGTCTATGTTTGGGTAGTTGAAGTCGCCCAATATAATGGTGTTTGGAGAGACCTTCATATTTTCCAGTGATCTCAGCAAGGCCGAGTGCGGTTCCTGGGTTTGGGAGGGTGGTCTGTAGCAGACTATAAACTGGAAGGCAGTTTTACCCATGGTTAGTTGCACATGGATAGTCTCTGATGCTTCATGCTGTGCCACCAACCTGGAGGTGTGGGTATCTTTGACGAATATTGATACTCCCCCTCCTTTTGTGGTTCGGTCCAAGTTTTGGGGCGAAAAGCATGGTATGAGGTATAACCTGGTAGTGCTGGGGTGCTCTCGGGAGCTTTGAACCAGGTTTCTGTTACTGCACAGATATCGATGTTCTCCATGCTAAGGAGAGTTTCGAGTGTGTGCATCTTGTGGCTTAGACTTCTGGCGTTGAGTAGTATTACTCTTAGTTTCTTATCCCTTGTGATACCTATGGAGGTGGGTTTGTCTTTTGAGCCTTGCCTAAAAAAGGCACTATGGGGGAAGCAAGAGCCTTTGCCAATATCCGAAAGCCCAGGGGTGACAGGTGCAAGCCATCCCTAGCGAAGCATCTTGGCTTGTCGATCATGTCATCCCAGGCAGACAGGCATTGGATTCCCCTCTGAATGACACCAATACTTAAGCCAATTGTTGAAATTGATCATCTTGTCTTCATATTGTGGCATCATTCTTGGTGAGGGTAAGATGCTACTCAAGGTCAGGGTCATACCGGCCTGGGCTACATGCTCAGAGAGCTCCTCTATGTCTCTTTTCATGTAGTCCAGGGAGGTACGTCTCAGGTCAGTCACACCAGCATGGACAATGACCGAGTCATATTTGTACTTGCCTTGGAGTGACCTGAGTGCTTGTGTTATGTGGCGGATCCTAGCGCCCGACAGGCAGCTCACCGTGACCTTCTCCTTGTTCAGCCTGGTGAGCAGGACGTCAGTGTGTCTGACGATAGAGTCACCTATTTCAAGTGTATCAGGTGTGTTGTTTAGCCTTAAGGGCGGTGACTGTTCGGCACACTGGCTTTGTAAGCTGTGTGTTTCACGTGTTTTGTTTTGGGGTAGTGGTTGCTTGGGTGTCGGCTTTGGAGGTCTCTGCTGCTTAGGCAGATTTTTATTTAGAGCCTCCGAGTATGTTTTTGTGTGTTTCTGTGTTTGGATTGCTGTCATGTTAGGTCTATGTGAGACTGGAATTGTACTGAGTGTGGTTTCCTTCTCCTCCTGACTGGTTACGCCAGTACTGAGTTGAGAGAGCTTAGCCACCAGTTTGGCTATATGGTTGCATCTCTCACATGTGTTGGAATTTGTTGGTAGGAGGAGAGGGTTGTCTGTGTACATGAGGCAGTTGTAACATTGCCTCAAGATTCCCAGATTCACCAGCTGGACCGGAGAGGAGATTGACAACTGACCTTTGGACATGCTAGAATAGTATTGGGAATTCCTTTATTATTGAAAAAAAGGGCCAATGGGGAACAAGGTACTCAAGGGGAGTTTGTGAGGGTGTAGTGCTTTTAATTTTTTAGTGCTGACGTATATAATTGCTTTAGTGAGCAAGTGCCAGGTAACTTAAATGCAATGTGTTACAGGTGACTTAAATGCAAAAACGACAAACAGTAACTTTCTTTCAAGTGAAACAAGGAAATAAGTACAGTAAGCAATGCAGATATCGCTAGGGATCCACAGAAGCACTGAAAAGCCGCGTTTTAGGTTGAATTAGTGTTTCAGGGAAATAAGCAAACAAACAACAAGCATACAAACAAAGCTAGATTCAGCAGGCCTGGATCTAGTCTATGCTACAGCAAACAAGGTGTACCAATTTCAGTAAGAAACAGTTCAAATATGCAGGCACTCTAAGCCTTTAACCAGAAATTCCCAGCTCAGAAGGGCAGAGTCCAGCCTCTCCTCCCACAAGAGTGCAGACCACGAACCTTCTTAATGTAAAATAACTGGCCTGAAGCCCAAATACTTAAACCAGAACTAATACACTTTTAGAATAACAGACACTGAGCCCTCAATCAGCAGTTCCCAACTTAGAAGGATGTAAGCTACCTGTCCTGCCACCACAGTGCAGGCCACAAACCGTCCTAATGTAAAACAACTGGTCTGAAGCCCAAGTGCTTAATCCAAAAGACTTAGAATGACAGCTACACTTTAATCAAGTTACTACCAAGCAGTAATAAATACAATTGAATACTTTAAAGAATGCCCGGATTAGTGCTCAAGTTATACAAACAAAGCCAGATTCAGCAGGCCTGGATCTAGTCTATGCTACAGCAAACAAGGTGTACCAATTTCAGTAAGAAGCAGTTGAAATATGCAGGCACTATAAGCCTTTAACCAGAAATTCCCATACATATATATATATATATATATATATATACACATACACACAAACACACACACAAATATATATATATATATATATATATATATATATATATATATATATAAATATAAATATAAATACTTCCTGTCACCACTGGCAAAAATCATGGAAAAGTGCGTCCACAAACAACTTCTGTACTTCCTAACCCAGAACAATCTACTGGCTAAATCTCGGCATGGCTTTAGACCACATCACAGTACCACCACAGCCCTCCTCACCTTCACTAATGATATAAACCAAAACAGGAACAATAAGAAGCTATCCTCAGCCCTTTCTTTAAATATCTCTAAGGCTTTTGATATGGTTAACCATTATCTACTCATCCACACCCTGACAAAAATGTCTCTGGGTCATCACTACCTTCAATGGTTCCAATCTTATCTCCACAATAGATAACAAGCCATACTATGGCAGAACAATCTATCCAACCTCCTACCCAACACCCTAGGTGTCCCCCAGGGGTCTATTTTGGGACCACTGCTGTTTTCCATATTTATTAATGATCTCCACACTGTCATCCCAAATGCTAACTGCATTCAAATGCAGACAACTCCACGTTGATCTATACTGGTACCACCCAGACTGAGCTGCAGTTAATTACTCAGTGTACTTTCAACTTAGTTGAAAATTGGCTTGCTAAATGCTGTCTGATTCTAAATCCTAGCAAAAGAAAGCTACTACTTTTCTCCCTCACCCAAAGATCTCCGGTGTTATCTTTCTCCATTAAGTCTAACAATAGATTCATAGGTAGGTACTAGGCTATCTGCCCGAGGGCATTTATAAGCCTAGCCACAGTGTGTCGGCTTTCCCCACCCCATTGATTAATTAACTGATCCTCTGTCAAGCAGAGCCAATGAAGTGATCCCAGCGGTGTATATTCTGTTACCCATCCACTTGTCAAAGTTTCTCTTGAAGAGTGTTAGTGAGGGGCTCTGCCTGATGTAACTTGGAATTTTGTTCCAAAGCATGGGGAGTCTCTGTGACAGGAATGTTCTATTTACTGTTGTGGTGAGGTTTAGCTCACTCGAGCACGTGACTCGCAGTGACTTGGATTTGTTTAGGTGGAGCATGTCCATCAATTCTGAGTTGGACATGGCTTTGTAAGTCAGGCAGAGATCACCTCTGAGTAAGCGATATGCCACTGAGTACAGCCGGAGTTTTTTTCAGTCAGGCTGCATAGGACATATGTTTGAGGCCAGTAATCCCCTTGGTAAGGTACATTTTTGGTCTTTCCAGCTGTTGGAAGTGTCTTGTGAGGTACATCCCAAATGGGGTATTGTACTCTATGATGGGTCAAATGAGTGACGAGTAGAAAGGCACTACAACCTCTATTTCTAGATGCGAACCCTTTGGTAAATAGATGGCCACATAGAAGGATTTCCCAACTACTTTGGCAATATGATCACAGGAGAGATTACTATCTACCTGGGTCCCCAGATCTCTTATTACCTCTTCCGTTATAACCTCCCCAGATGCTCACATGAAACTCCTTACGGTAATTGTAGAAAACATCTCAAATTTGATGCTCGCCTTAAAACGATAAAATCCATTAATAAAAAACTGCGGCTCACTATACAGAATAAAAACATTTGTAACCCCACCTGCTAGGACGGCCATTGCCCGCTCCCATCTGCTCTCCACCCTCTTCTATGCTTCCGCATTACTTGCCACATTAAATAAAACTGAACTTAACAGACTCTATGCCTTATGCAATAGCATAGCTAGATTTGCCACTGGCCTGCCCTACAGAACACATCACTGCATAAACCTAAAAAATCTAGGATGGCTAGAGCTAACCAGTCAGATTCAGTATAAACAACT
>NC_056728.1:931835681-931938181 GCF_019279795.1 Protopterus annectens
CACTCTTCTCACTAGCTCTCTCTAATCTTCCTTGACTACTCTTTCTACTGTCTTCTAAAATCTATTAAGCAAATTGCCTCAGAGAAACTTTCTATTGTAATTGCCTTGCCTTCATGCAACTACATCATGATAAAACTGGGTTTTTGTAACCACTTACCCCAAAAACTATATTCATCTTAACGACATATTTCTTTTCATACATCCTGTAAATAGTTTTGCTATACTCCTGATTATTGACACTGTAAAACATTGTATTGCTACTTAATGCCTTGTAATAATCCTGTAACATTGCTGTTTAATGCTAATTTATAATGAGAATTGTATAATATGTTGGAGCGTTTCTCCCCGGGCCTCTGCTGAAAAAGGGCTCTTCAGCTCAGTCGGACAATCCCGGTCAACAAATGTAAAATAAATAAATAATGAATTGCCACTAATTTGCCAGAAAACCATGATTTTATGAGAAATGGACCAAAAATATGAGGCAAAAATCTGGACATTCTGCAAAAATCTGTACAGTTAAGAGGTATGAGTCTGCATTGTGCAATTGGTAAACAACACCTGCACACCAGCAGACCACAAAGCACTACCACACCAGTCAAGGTGATTAAAAAAAATCACTCTTCCTTCTCTTAGAATTAGAACTAAGAAATCTTGGCCTTCAGGCCACATTTCTTCATCATCGATACCAGGTCCACTGATTTATGATTCTTACAAAAATTAAATTCCAGTTTCATGAGATAAATCCAGGCCTTATACTCATGATTGTAAGTGTAAATGCTGGTCTTCACCATGATTTTGTTATAATTTTCTAGTCATTTATAATTTTGCAGAATTAAAGCAAGTTCTGTGCACAGAACATTCAGTAAAGTAAGTTCACAGTTTTATAAGCAATAAATATAAAAAGAAATTCAGGTTGTAGTGAATGAGTGCATTGGTCTAAAGTGCCAAATTCCATGAAAATCCAATGTGTGCAATACTTAGTCCAGATTTGGGATTTAGCTGTATTTTTCCTTGAAAATAGAATATCAGGGTCTCTGATCAACACATATATCACCATCCACTATACATACCTTCACAGGGATATGTGCCATAAACTCGTAAGGCCTATTATAGACACATTCACTCTAGAAAATGTTTTGGTAATTGGTGAGTCTGTTGTAAGTCATCCTGATGCTACCCTCATGAGACAGAGGAGGATGACAGTTAGCTGTCTTTCTGGAACAAAGATCCATGATGTTGGAAGAGCTCTTAGATCTCTTCATCGCGACAAATACTACAATAACCTGATGGTAGTCCACATGTTGGTGAATAACCTTAAAAGCTTTACCTGAGGGGAAATGTAGAGAGAATATGATTGACCTTCCTTATATCATGGCAGTACAAGAAAAAGACACTGGTTTTGATACCTTGCCACCGCCTAAAATGATTCTTAAATTCAAAGACAAGATAATTGGCTTCAATAATTACTGCAAAAACACACCAGTTCACCAAGTAGTCAATAAACTAACAACATTAATTGACTTAGTAGCTAGTGTCATTCTAGTGGGACAAGATGGCTGACAGGCCCTGCTGCTTTACAAAGGACTGTCTATACTGCTTTTAACCAGGACTTTCCAAATTATAACTAAATCATTTGCTATACCCTTGGTACATTTTGTAGGGAGAGTTTACCTACTCAGCATTCACAACTAGCAAATTCCAATTCAGAATATATTAAGGTAACTCCACTCAGTGCCTGAAATCTTAACAAAAAGATGTCTGAGCGTGATGCCCTCCTGCAACTCGAGCACATGCATACATGTACTGTAACAGAGACTTGTCTTCAGTGTAATGAAAATAATCCCCTCTGTTCTTGGATTTAGTTTCTACTGTGCATTCAGACCTATAGGCAATTGCAGGGAAGTGTCATTCTTTGTCAGAGACACTGTTATATCAAGGCAGACTCGTTATGATCCTAATTTTGAAATTTTGGAAATTCAAATCACCATAAACAAAACCAAAACCCACTTCATAGTTAGATATATATCATTCTCCATGCCTCCCACCATGACTGATATCCCTATAAAATCTAATACATTTATTCTAGGTGATTTCAGTTACAGAATAAGAAACTTGCCACTTAAACTACACAAGGAAAGCATTTTAACACTTTCTTGACTGTATAAAATATGAAGTACCTAGAAAAGATGGTAAACATCCCTATCAGATGCCACAATATCCTGGATCTTGTCCTTACTAATATTGTCTCCTCTTCTGCAAATCCAAAGGCATCATCATCCTCAGACTACAAATTGATGTTCATCTATAAGACTGAAGTACCCTACAAACAAATACATCATTTTCATGGACTTCTCTGAAGTAAATTACCTGCAGTTACATAGTGACGTAAATACTTTTCCACTGCATTCCTACCCAGACTGACCTTATAAATCAAGCCAAAGCCTTTACCTCTGAATTCTAATCAAAACTAAACAGCTGTTGAGAGACAGCAAAACAAAACCGTATGGTGGGACATTCATATGAATAAACTCTACAGCAAAAGGAAGTAAATGCTAAGTCCACATAGGTAGTCACATACTTTCCATCTTAAGAAAGCACTTGAGCATACTAACAAAGAATGTACTCAGAAAACACAGGGCTGATTATGAACTCAAACGGCTACATATACCAAAAGTAATTATAAATTCTTCTTTAACTCTTTTAGAAAGCTAGGAAGCAATACCTATCATTGTTCAAAACTGAATCAGAATGATAACACCCATGCTGATCACAAAGAAATAGTTGATTTTCTAGCCAACAGATTTAGTGTGAACTTCATCTCACCCAGCTTCATAACTGCCCCACAGATACCCAAGCCCCCCCCCCCCCCAAGATCACTATGGAACAAATCGTAGCAGTCTTTTCTAAAGCAAAGAACAACATATCCATAGTCCCTTGTAGTATTCCACAAAACTTAATAATAATAGACGTAGCCTAATGGAACTTTTATTAAACCTCTTTCACCTCAAGCTCTATCAACAAATTAGTACGATAGGTTCATATCCCAGATATTCCTCACCTATGGAATAAGATACTCCTATTTATTAAGCAGAGCAGTACTCTAGCTACATTCAAGACTAACCTAGGCAATTGGATGGGCACTCACAAATTCTCTCTGGGCCTATCTTGTATAATGCCCCCCCCCCCCCTTGAGACAGAAGGTAACTGTTGATGCTGGGTATTCTGGAATGGCTGTTAATGGTCTGACAACTGATTTCCTAGTGCCTATCTGTTAACTTATGAAACTGTATCTGATAATTGCTTTTCCTTTTCTTGTCTGCATATCATTACAGATGATATTTTGCACAGACTGCCAACTTAATCTGCATTCTTAGAAGTGTCTTGTACAAAGACTTTCTGAATATGAACAGTTTCTCTAGGTCACAGTTAGTGTAAATGAATCGCCAGCAACAACCAAAGTCTTGGTCCGGCGTCGGTTGCTGTCACTTCTTCCCTGACGTCAGAATGCCAGGGGTATATCAGAGGCATCCAACGCCATTTTCTTCAGTTTTTCTTGCCCCAGATGTCAGGTGCCCTTAATAGGTAGGCAAAAATATATGTATATATTATATATATATATATATATATATTATATATATATATATATATATATAGCTATCTTGAAAAAAGTAAAACAAAACCCTTAGGCACAAGCAAATACATCACAGAGGTTGTATAGAATAGAGATAAGTTCAGCTAGTTTTAGAGGGGATGGAGGGAGGGCTACCTGGACTGCAGCAGGTTATACACTCGAACATCTACATTTATGGTAGGTACAAAACTGTACTATGTTCATCGTGTTCCCCTGCTGCAGTCATCACACTTGGGTAGAATCCCAAAGCTAAGGATGGGCAGAGGAGTCAAGCAGGGTTAGAGGGGGCTAGAAGGCCCTGCAAAACTGCAGTGGCGAAGCCCGCCCTGGTCTTAGAGTAAAATGGTAAGTGATAATGTTTGGTGAAGGTGTGTACTGAACTCCAAGTTGCAGCTTCCAGAATATCCTTGGTTGGTACCCCCCTGAGGAAGGCTGTAGGTGTAGCTGCTGCCCTGGTAGAGTGTGGCCTTATGGTAGCAGGAACTGGTTTTCCATGGTGGGTGTAGTAAAAACGTATGCAATGTCCTATCCATTTGGAAATGGTTTGTTTTGAGATAGCCTTTCCTTGTGATGCTGTAGCATAGGATACAAGAAGCTGGTCAGATTTTCTGAAAACCTTAGTTTTATCCAAGTAGTAACGTAGCTCTCTTCTAGCTGAAGTGATTGCTAGCAGCAGGGCAGTCTTCCATGATATAAACTTTAGGTCAGCTGAGAAAGCTGGCTCAAAAGGAGGTAGCGTGAGTTTTTCCAGAACAAAATTGAGGTCCCAAGTAGGTGTTGGTGCTCTCCTGGGAGGCCTAATGTTCTTGGCCCCTCTGAGAAACTGCCTTAAGAGTGGATGTGAAAATAAGGGAGGATCCGTGTTGTAGCGAGCAGAAATAGCTAAGGCGTGGATTTTAATAGATGAAAAAGAAAGCCCTTTGTGTAACATCTCAGTTAGATATTGCAGAATCTGAGGTATGTCAGGCTGAAGGGTATTTTGGCCTTTAGCTTGGTTCCAGGCGCAAAACCTTTTCCATTTGTCTGAGTAGGCTTTCCTGGTGCTGGCCCTCCTGGCCTCCAGAATAACTTCCATAACGGCTTGTGAGAGAGGAGCTGGCTGGTTGCCTAGGTGATTTACCATGCAGCCAAGTTTAAGGTTTTGAGCTGGCTGTGTAGAATCTGATTGTCTTGCTGTGTGAGCAGGTGGGTAATTTGTGGTGGAATCCATGGTGGGCCATGGGCCATATTCCTTAATAGTGGGTACCAGTGCTGGCATGGCCAGTCTGGAGCAATGAGTATCATTCTGGGGGGTCTCCATCCTGACTTTCAGTAGCACCTTTGTGAGAAGGGGTAGTGGAGGAAAGGCATATACTGTTAGCATTTTCCATCTGAATGAGAGAGCGTCCACTTTCCAAGCTTGTTGGTGAAAAGTCTTTGTGCAAAACTTTGTTAGCTGATAGTTTTGAGGGCTGGCAAACAGGTCTATGTCTGGGAGCGCCCACTTTTGAGTTATCATTGTGAATCATTATTATGACAGCTACTAAGTAGGGCAGGACCAGCTCGAATGTCACACTGATGGGGGAAGGGATGGGAATTTAACATGTGTACCAATAACACTTTGTTTTACAGCACAATAAACCACTCCCATGCCTGATAAAAAGTATATATATATTTAGAAAGCTTGTGAGGAAATTATTACTCTATTTTGTTTTACTTGGATCGCTTGTCTGTGTACTTAATAAAGGATTTTCGACTGGAAACAGACTGCCTGCCTTGCTTGGATTACTTTTGAATACGTAGTAATGCTGTACAATTATATATTTTCTATTATTATTTTTTGTTTTGTTTTGTTTTGACTTAAGACGAGTTTAAGTTCGCTACTTCTACTACTATTGTCTGATCTGATTAATATACAGTGATTAACTAGAAATATATGGACTGAAAATCTTCCACACACAGAAGTTTCTTACACTGTTTTGTTTTTGGACGCACTACATTTTAGTGGGTTGTTTTGACACTTCGGGGATACCACGGAGATTACTTATTTTTTCATATATAATAAATAAAGATGTATATATGAACAACATATATAAAAAACACTTATAAAAAACTTATATATGCATACTTTTAGAAACAAGTACAGTCATACAAAAATTGAAATATAAAATAAATGCATACATACATTTCTCTCTTTCTACACCTAACCAAAGGGGTACTTAGTTATTATTTAATATATAAAATATAAAAGTGTACTGAATGTGTTTTATATAATCAAATCAAAGGCCTATTCTGCAAAACAGGTTTAAAGGGGATCCTGTCATTTAGCCCTTGACCCCTATCTGCTCTCAGTCTGATGATCCAGCGTGTCTCTGAAGTCTCAGTTCTGTTTATAATGTCCCCCCCTATCATTTTCTCTTATTAGTTCTATCACTTGGAAGCTAAATGTATGCTCTGGTCCCTTGCTTTGCACATGCTTAGCCAATGCATTTGTCACATTCTGGTTCCTAATGTGCAATAAATGTTCTCGTATTCTGAACCTCAATTCCCTGTTGGTTTTTACTACATAAAAACTCGAACAATTATTGCACACTGCTATATATACTGAGTTCTTGCTATTGCAGGTAGCTTGAACATTAAACACATATTCTCTACCTGTATCAGGGTGCAAGAAATTATTACTAGCATCTATATATCTGCACTGACTACATCTCATGCATGGTAATGTGCCCTTATTAGTGGTGACGTTTCTGCTTAATGTTTCTTTGGCTTCTGTGGGATAACATAAATGTCTTTTATTTTTAAAGGAGAAACTTGTTTTTCTACTACTATCTCCCTTATATTGGGATCATGTGTCTGAAAATGGGCCAGTGCTTCCTAATGACTCCTGTTATAAGGGACATATTACTTGAATATTGGGTCGGTACTCTCAGAACTTTCTTTTTTACTATTGGGTTCATAGGTGTATTATTCCTATTGTCAGAGAAATAGGGCTTCCCAGTAGTATCTCTTAACTTGGCACTCTCATCTATTGTATCAGTTGTAATGTGGTCAGTATAACTCCTGTCTAAATCTCTGTCTCAAGTCAGTAATATCTTGATCAAAATCCTCGTCCCTTGCGGTTAACCTAGATGCTCTCAATGTTTGCCCTTTTACAACATTTTTAAAAATGTGTCTGGGGTGCATGCTCTCGGTGTAGAATGGTATTTCTATGACACTCCTTTCAATATAATTTGGTAGTTATTTGACCCCCTCTTGTCTTGAACACCTTTACATCTAGAAATTCCACTTCCTTATCTGAAGCCTTAATTTCAAAGGTTAGAAAGGATGTATTGGTGTTAACATCATGGTAAAACCTATCAAGTTCTTCCTGGCTACCATCCCATAACAAAAAAGAGGTAATCTACAAAACGCTTGTAGAATATTACCTGCTTCGAAGTGCCATTGCTTATACTGTTATTCTCCCATAAGGCCATGACTAAGTTTGCGTAACTGTTGGCACTAGAAGTGCCCATGGCCACCCCTTCTTTTTGTAAATACAAAGTATGGTCAAATAACATAACATTGTTTGTGAGCACCTGCTCCATCAATAGACAGATTAATTTTTTTTTTTTTCTGTTTATAAGTGCCATCCTTAGTTAAATATTCCCTTAACATGTCAACTCCCAAATCATTGGGAATTGATGTAAAAAAGGAACGGACATCCAGTGTAACTAACTTCACATTATCCTGATTTAAATTAATGCTTTTCAAAAAATCATATAATTGGTTTAACTCATTAACCCCGAGTACCTTCTCATGGCGCCTGTGTGCTTAACCCCAAGCGTGCCATGAGAAGGTACAAATTACAAGCTGTTACCTCCCCCCGAGTGCCTTCCACAAGCCAGAAAAAGTGTACTGCAGATTTCTAGATCACCTTAATGTAAAACACTCTGAAATCATAACTGAATGTGTAATTTACATTATATAGTTACGATTCAGCATGTTCTTACATTAAGATGACAATAAACTTCTTGCAGAAAATCTGTTTTAAAAGTTCTCAATAAGCAAGTGGTGGCAACCAATCGGATTCTTGCAATCCAAGCCACCACTTGCATAACACCTCCACCCCCAACCTAAATTTTTTTTGTTTCCTCCTAATAAAAAGAGGGTCCAGCAGCAGGTATTTCCTATCTTTCTGCAAAGAACTGGAGATTTTACCTGCTACTGGATCCTCTATTTTATTTTCCGCACTCAAGGATTTCACGGACTGCCATAGGCACTACCAGGAGTTCCCGTTCAGCTCAGAACAACAAGTACTTTTTTTTTCTCCTGGTAAGTATTACTTTCTAAGTTATGATTCACCACCTTTCTGGGATATCCTGCAGAGGGCAGCCGTACACATCTGTGTATACTTGTATTATATTTATATGTATGTGTGTGTGTGTTTGTGTGTGTGTGTATGTTTGCATGTCTTTTTTAAGAAATCTACGATCAATGGCAACTTGTCTCAGTTTAAACAGCAAAGGGTTATACCCTGGGGTTTCATATTTTATAATGTGTTTTGTTTGTAGGTATATATGGTGTGCTAGCCAAGGTGTAAATAGGACTCAGAGCACATTGTTTCTGCATCCGTTTCGGCATGGTTGCCATTAGTGAGGCCATCTGCTGTGTGCCGCTTTCGCTTTTAAAACATTTTGTTTTACTGTATCGTATATGAGCAATACTGGATACCGTTGAGTTGTGAGATACTGCCCAACCAGCACCACATCTGATACAGCTATATTCCCTTCTCCTTTTGCCAAAAGCGAAATTATTCATGCAAGTGGTGTAGTCCTACTTGTTGCGTTCTTATCAATTTTTATTATGCTTTTAAAAAGGACATGGGGGCCAGTATTTTATGCAGTTTTTTCTGTCTTCGCTTGTTTTTTTTTTTGTATTGTATAGTTCGCTGTTGATCACTTATGTCTGCCTTGTGTTGAATCTACATTCTGCAGGTTGAACATTTTGTGCATTCTTCGTGTTCTTGCATGTAACAGTACTCAGTTTCAGTTTTGTTGCGGAACTCCTTGGAAATCTGCTTTCTTAACCCCCCCCTGTTCTTTTACATAGTAATAATTTCTGAAGTGTTGTGCTTGTTGAACATTGTTGATCTTTGCACATGCGATTACTAGAGTCCTGTTTGTTACTGAAGTGGGATCCTTTGACACTGGTAACTTGAGGTGGTGTGATGTATACACAGTTTGTAGATAAAGAACGTTTGGCCTTTCGACATTTGTGTGTGTGTGTGTGTCGCTTTTTGCATTTGCAATTTCTGATCAAATTAACTAACAAGTTACCCCTTAAAATGAGGTTTAGTCCAAACAATGGACAATTTATTTTTATTTCAATTAGGTGGTTGTATCTGAAGTAACTTGGAATTGCTTTGTCATCACTTCAACAGTTTGCATCTTCGCTTTTTACAGGAAGTTAGGAGTTGGCATTCATATTGGCTTTGGCTGTTAGGTTCCGGGTTGTCATTTGAGATTGGTTTGTTTTATCTTGCCCACATACACTGGCCTCAATGTCATAACTATCTTAGGTGCTTGATCAGTTGCTTGATCAGAATGTTTTACGCTTTAGGCCAGCATTAAAGCTGTACATTGTTTTCCCATGATATGCACAGCGAAACAAGACGGATCATTAACAGATTTTTTATTTTCAGTTACCTCGAGGTTTAACAAGACATTCTTGACTTGTATTTGTGACTGTCATATTATCAGGTCCTTCTTTAGTACTGACTCTCTAGTCTTTGTAAGATGCCATTTAATTGGAATCACAATGAACTCACTACTGTTTAAAAAGGAATCTTTCCCCTTCTTTTTCTGAGTAGTTAATACTGGCAATTGTGATCTTGTTTGGAATCCTAACAACCTGTATTTCCCCTTTATTTCTGAGTACAGATGCGTACTATACTAAAGTGGCCGTACTTTTCCCAAAACCTCAGTGTCATTCCTGATCAAATTAACTAGAAGGTTACCCCTTAAAATTAGGTTTGGCCAAACAATGGACAATTTATTTTTATTTCAATTAGGTGGTTGTATCTGAAGTAAAATGATGTCAGATTTCTATGACAACATTTGGTTTATACACACTTATAGAAAAAACATTTCAAGCCTGCTGATATTCAGAATTAAATAATGTTCTGGTCTCTACTTACTGTCTCAGTGGAGTTTGAATGGACTCTATTTCCACCTTTTTTTCTGGGTTCTCCGTCTTTCTCTCACTTCTGACAAATATGTTGATTAGTTAAATGGCTTACTCAACTGACCATTTGTATATATTGTATTTATCTTTGCATTTGTTGCCTGACCTATGTCTAAAAATGTTCTAGAATGGAACTGTTCACTTACCAAATAAACAAATTTAAATGCATTTAAAAACATCTCTCTAGCATGTCTGTACCTTTATTCAGAAGTTATATAAGGGTGGCTAAGCCTTCTGTCAGCACAGAGTGGAAATGCAGGCTGAGCATGTTATGCATACCTGATACAGTACAATATTGAACACATCCAAAGGTGTCACGTGAAGGCAGTAGCTCAGTCTTAAATACTGCATCTGAAATGCAACACTTAGTGGAGTGTGTGTGTGTGTGTGTGTGTGTGTGTGTGTGTGTGTGTGTGTGTGTGTGTGTGTGTGTTGTAGTCAGCCAGGAATGGTACTGTAGCTGCTTTAATGGCATCCAAAGTTGACATTATATTGAAATATTAAAAAAAAAAAAAAAAAAAAAAACAGAAGAAGAAGGCAACAGCATTAAACATATCATACTCATGTAAGGAAGCTGCATAACCCACTCAAACACATTCAGATGCTCCAGATGCATCTGACCCAGGCCAGATGTGTCTGACTCTGAACAGTTTCCTGCTGAAGGTTTGTGTATTACAAACACTTTGAGCTTGGAATGGTCTATCATTGTGTTGTCCCAAGTGTGCAAGAATTTTCTAGTTATGAAGCCATTTCTAGTGAGACTGGGGAAGATCACTGCTAACTGCCAAAAGTCCAAACAACATCAGATATTGTTTCACTAAAGTTTCTCATACTTGTGAGAAATCAAGGCAGTTGTATGTGGCTGTTTCAAACACCACTGACAAACCTCCATGAGCAGGGTTCACTGAAAAGCTTACTGTGTTGACACAGAAGATTGATTTTTTATGGATTCTGGCCTGTAAATTAGAGCAGATACTAAGCACTGTTAGTCAGGTAATTTACTTTAGGATTTATTTCTTATAGATCCTGGCCTATAAATTAGAGCAGCTACTGAGTACTGTTAGTCAGGTAACTGAGTTGGGTCAGAAAGTAGATAAGCTTGAGGTGCATGCGACATCCCTGAAGCAGGGGATACAGCAACTAGCCTATTCCACTGACAGTCAAGAACTATTTATTTTAATGATCAATTAAAAGCTATCCACAAAAAATAAGGTTTACAAAGAGACTTGTTGTTGTTGTTCCTTTGGCTTTTCCCGGTAAGGGGTCGCCACACCGGAACTCCGGTCCGCTAATGATTGGCAGTAGATTTTCACGGTGCCGAGGTGCCAGCTCGATGCCCAACCTTCAATAAAGGCACGCCCATTCACGCATGTCTTTCGAATGCCACTCAACCGTGGGGAGGACATGCAGACTCCACACAGAAGGCACTCCAGCCAAGAATCCAACGGGAGAACCTCTTGCTGTGAGGAGACAATGCTACCGCTGCACCACCGCGGCTGTCTCCAAGGTTTACAAAGAGAGTCTGACTTTAAAATTATAAACCCAACAAAAGAATCTGAGGATCAGGACTATTGCTATTTTAATGGACATTTTTCTTCCTGATGCCAAAGCCATTTGGCTTTCTAGAGATATCATCACATGGTAAGATGCCTAGCCTAAATACATTTTCTAATGACAAGGAGAGTAGGATCATGTAGAAATTTCAGAAGAAGTCATGCACTACACATTTGAAACCCTCACAGTAAGACCAGTATGTTATCAGAAATGTATGATCCAGTGCCAGGGAGACATTTTGAAAGAGAGAGAGACTCAGTTCAGAGATAGTGAATGAATCATTAAAATTATACAGTTACTGTATTTATTACAAATTTCCGCAAAGGCTGGCAACTATACCACGATATCCATCCATAAGACCCTTTTCCCATTTTTTTGCACATGGGATCAGGGTATAACATCAACAGTGAACATCATACAGAGCCAGTGTCCACACTGCTGGGTGGCTAACCCTGCTACTGTTTATGTTCTTCCTAGTCAATGTTGCAGTACTGATTCTTGGGTCTTCCTGCCATGCAGAAGCCCATGACTGGCTCATTTTCCAGAGTTTTTCCATCATCTCCACCCAAAAGACATTCAAGGACCACCAGGTGTCAGGGTATAAAATGAGCGTCTGCGCCATCTTCAGTTCTTTCTAGCCTTGCAGTCTGATGCACTACTGTATTTATCAAATGCTCACAGTCAATCAGCTGATTTTTCTATAGTTACTTCCAACCTACTTTCAGATAAGTACCCTGTTGGGGAAGTTTTTACTAATTAATGTTTCCAAAGATTAGTAACTGCTAGAAATGTGTGAAGCAAATCCCACATAAAGATTTTCAGTCGTATTGTTTGTGTTGCTTGGAGCCTCAGCATGATATTTCTTGTTAGTATTGTACCTGGTTTCATTCCAAAACTATGAAACGTAGGGACAAAGTCCTTGTAGCCCACATGAAGTCTTCTGACCCAACAATGCATTCCTGTGCTTCAGCGAATTCCCTACCCAAGAAACAGAAAGAGAAGGACATTTGGGGCCAATGGAGAGCTTTCCACATCCATAGTCAGATCTTCTGTCAACACCGTAAGTGAGGCAGCTTTGCAGCCCTCTGGTCTGATGACTGCAGGGACTGCGTAGTCTAGTGCAACCCCTGAGGAACCATGGTAGGAGGCCACACTTTACTGTTCTGGTCTGAAGCCACTTCACAACCCTTTGGCTTCTAACGAGGTAGAGAGCAATATTTATTGGGTAGAAGTACATGAGAAAAAGTACCAGGGAACTGGATAGAGGTTTTAGCGACCTGCCCATGTTCTGAGGCTTTTATTTCAGAACCCTGGCCATAGAAACCCAAGAGACCAATTACCTTGCTGCCACAGTCTTCAACCTCTTTACCCAAGTTGGTGCACAGGACCTGTTTAAGTTGGCCCAAACGTTCTTGGATTTCATGAAGTCCAGTGGACCAGTCCAGCCACAGGTGACTGTTCCAAGAGGTTTTCCTGGTAAAAAGGAGAGATGCATCCCCCAAGGAGCACTCAGAATTCAAAGATGAGGAAGAAGCTGTCTTAATGCTGAACACCTCCCTCCTAAATCTTTCCCTAACTCATATTTAGATGACATACTTTTCTCTGTTCTCTATCTTTTGGGAAAACTCTGCACAAGATGAAAGAGGCATTTAATTGGGAGAACAAAGAGTTATCAGGGCTAGACTTATTACAGAGAGCTTCTGAGCCTGCCATCCCTCAGACCTTCAGCTATTCCACCTGTGCATGTAGTTCTGGAAGATGTCTGAGGACGCAGCTCTTTACCCTGACTCCCTTCCTCCTGTCCCTAGGAAGCAAGATTGCTTTTATAGAAAACTTGACACCCGCAAGCACCCTTTACAAGAACCCACAAGCAGTGCAGTTCTTTATTTATTTATTTTATTTTATTTTACATTTGTTGACCGGGCTAGTCTAGCTGGATACATGTCCATTTTCAGTAGAGGCCGGGGGAGAAAAGCTCCATGTGCAAAACAATATAGATAAAAAACAATAACAACATATAAAATGACAAAGTAGAAAAGAAGAGAAATATAATAAAAATAAAAGATACTATGTCCTTTGTATGGAGAAATACTGTTACACATCAATAAATCCAAAATGATGTGAAATAAAAATACTAACATGTATTTTTACCTTTCCCTTTTTGGCATCCAAGTGCTCATTACTATAGTATTGTATGTTTAAGTTGTTTATAGTGTTTTGGATAACTTTTTTATGTTTCAATTCCTCATTAGCCATGAATTCTGTTACTGATATAGTCATACAAATGCTGTGTTGTGTCTGTGTGAAATAGGGAGAGAGAAAGAGAAATACTTTTCTTATATATTGAACCTGCTCTTCTGTTAGTGGTTATTCTGTGAGTGGTTATTTGCTAATTTTGAAAATTCAACCTTTGTCCCACCAGGTGTGCCCTAAGTAGGTCACAGATTCGTATGGAGCTTGTATCATGTTTCAGTTCTGCATGGTTTGCTGACACTGAAGGAGGTCATGAGACAATAGTGGTATCAGCAGTCTGAGTGGGCAGCCAGCACAGCTATGGGACACTTATGATAACCAACATCTGGAGTCCCATGCCTGTCCTTGGCATATTACTGGAGTGACGGTCCTTACCCTGCTTTTTCTCTTTATATGTGCCCTTTCTGTGCCCCCTTGTCAGTGTCCACCCATGCAGTATTTCAGATAAGGTAAGACTGTCTTCTGCTGTTCTGGGAATCACTGGAAAGAGAGCAGCCAAAACCCTAAGCTGTCCTATTGCAGAATCTTGTGTTGGTGGATGCATTGTGGGGGGGCATACCCAGCCACTATGGATCTTGTGATCCACGTGGATCGCAGTTGGGAACTTGGAGACTCTTCAGCTCAGTCCCATAGTGCTGCTGTCCTAGGTAAGCATGGCCTTGGGGGTGCCACTGTGGTGCAATGTTTCCCTCTGGGAAAGGACACATGCAAAAAGACACAGCCTGGGTCAGTCTTGGTCTTTTGACATGTTGCCTTGATGTAGCTTTCCACTCAGTCTCCCTCCCTTCAGGTGTAGTCAATGTATGTAGGTGAGGATAGTAAATGTATGAAGGTCTGGGCAGCAATTAGTGAGTTACTTCAGTCCCTCATCCCTTAGGTCCATTGCTGAATGGTCACATGTAAAGAGAAAAGGCAGAGGTAAGGCAGACTGCTGACACTGAAGGAGGTTGTGAGACAATAGTGGGTATCAGCAGTCTGAGTGGGCAGCCAGCACAGCTATGGGACACTACAGATAACCAACATCTGGAGCCCCATGCCTGTCCTTGGCATATTAGTGGAGCGGTGGTCCTTACCCTGCTTTTTCTCTTTACATGTGCCCTTTCTGTGCCCCTTTGTCAGTCATTGTGTGTAATTTGTTTTCATGGGTAGTATGTATGTACCTCTGAAGCATCATCACCACTTATGTACCTAATGCAAAGAATACTGCCCCTGTGGATAGGATGGCAGATTTGGATGGTCTAACCAGGTAATGCATATGATATACATATATATGTAGCCTTCCAATACATCTGTCAAACACCCGTAGTAATCTGTTTGCATTTTCTTTCCTGTGCAGGTTTGTCCACCTTCTGACACTGACATGGCTTCACAGCCAGGAGAATGACAAGTGAGAGTGTGGGTATGTGGCCATTCCTACATTCACTGGGCTGCCAGTCATGCCTCCAAAACTGAAATGCGGTACAACTTGAGCTTCCCCACATCCACTTCGAAGGTACACTGGATCGTAAGAAGAGGTATGCATTGGAGCGGACTACTGCAGTTGTTGGAAGAGAAGTGTTCGATCTACCCAGAGCCTGACATTCTTGTGCTGCACATTGGAGGGAATGATGTCATCAATGAACCACTTGGAAGGCTACGGTTTCAAATTACAGAAATTTTTGAAGACCTGAAGTCTTGGTGGCCACGTTGTCATTTTGTGTGGTCTGATATAATTCCTCGACAGATATGGAAGACCAATGGAAAACAGCAAGCAGTCAACGGGCAGCTCACAAGGCCAGATATTTACAGAATGGGTTCATGCATGTCTTGATGCACAGGGTCGGTGGATCTTCAATCTGCCATGACAGCATCACCATGGAAAATGTTCACCTGAGGAGGGCATTGCGTTGTTCTTGACCGACCTCCACAATGGCATGAGGAGAGCTATGCAGGATTGCTGACATGCAGCTTGTGAGAAGAATGGAAAACATCCATGACCAAGTAGGACCAGTATAGTAAGAAAAACTCTATTATGAAATATGTTGTGTAAAATATATTTCTCTGAGTTTGGCAAATAACTGTGGTAAGGAGCTGGTGAAGATGCTGAGAAAGAACAACTGTTTCACGATAGTGCTACTACGTACAATCTAATGTCAGTGACCATCCTGCAGTCCTTCTTTTTTTAGTCTGCTTTTATCAGGCATGTGTAGAGTTTAGATGACAGGAAGGGCTTACTAATACAGACATTGATCCCTTAGGTCCATTGCTGAATGGACGCATGTAAAGAGAAAAGGCATAGGTAAGGCAGACTGCTGACACTGAAGGAGGTTGTGAGACTGCAGTGTTATTGGCTGTCTGAGTGGGTAGCCAGCACAGCTATCGGACAGATGAGATGGCCTTGCCTGCCACTGTCCCCATGCCTGTCCTGGGTTTATTAGTGGAGTGGCGGTCCTTACCTTGCTTTTTCTCTTTACATGTACCCATTCAGCAGTATGTTGAGTACACCAAGAATGTGTATATTTACAATCATATGTGTCTATATGGTAAAACAACTGCTTCTGAATGCTTACACATGTACATATATCGGTTTTGTTAGGACTTAGGTTATGAAAAATATTATTGTCCATATTTTGGTAAATAACTTTGCAAGGGAGCATGTCAGTGTGCCAAGTAATACCTAATTTTGAAGACAGTATTGATAGTTACAATATGGTAAAAGAATTGTGTCTGTATGTTGTACACATGTGCAGATATCGAAGTGTGTTTCGGACTTAGGTGATGGAAATTATGATTTTTTTTTTCATATTTTGGTAAATAACTTTGCAAGGGAGCATCTGAATGTGCCAAGTAATACCTCATTTTGAAGACAGTATTGTTGGTTACAACATGGTAAAAGAATTGTGCCTGTATGTTGGACACGTGCAGTTATCAAAGTTTGTTTTGGACTTAGGTTCATAGGTTCATACTAGGCTATCTGCCCTGGGGCAATTATAAGCCTAGCCCGATTCTGTATGGCTTACGCCACCCCTTGATTTGAGTATACTGTGCCCTTTTTAAGGTTTAGTTTACTGTGCCTCTGTCTAATAGTGACACAGGAGTAATCCCTGGGACAAACCTACGATCCTCCATCCACTTATCGAGATTTCTCTTGAAGAGATTCAGTGAGGTGCTCTGCCTCACATGAACTGGAATTCTGTTCCAGAGTGAAGGGAGCCTCTGGGTTATGAACCTGTCCCTCCAGCAAGTTCTATTTATTTCTGTGCTGAGGTTCAAGTCCCTCGAGCGTGTGGCTCAAAGGGATTTAGATTTACTGAGGTGGAGCATGTCCATTAATTCTGGATTTGACATAGCTTTGTATGTCAGGCATAGATCGCCTCGAAGTAGGCAGTATGCAACTGAGTAGAGCTGGAGTTTTTTTAACTGAGCAGCATATGGCATCTGTTTGAGACCCTTGATCCTCTTGGTGAGATACTTTTGGGATCTTTCTAATTGCTGCAGGTGTCGGGTAAGGTATATCCCAAAAGGGGCATTGTATTCTATGATGGGCCTGATGAGGGATGAATAAAGGGGCACGATTACCTCTCTTGATCTAGATGTGAAACCCTTCGTGATGAGGTGGGCTATGTAGAAGGTCTTTCTAACCACTTTGGCAATGTGGTTTTCAAAGGAGAGATTGCTATCAACTTGGGTCCCCAGGTCCCTAATAACTTTCTCTGTACTTAATGGGTTTCCGCCTATGTGGTAATTTGTGGGCAGATTGTTTTTGCCAAAGGGTATGACTATACATTTTTTGGCATTTAACTTTAAACCATGGCGCTGGCACCAGTTATCTGTGTCTGTGAGACCTTTTTGAAGGATGTTTGTGTCAGCTAGAGAGTTGATTATGGCGCCCAGTTTGCAGTCGTCTGCGAACTTGGTGAGCCATAGTCCTCCCACGTTTGCCTGTACCTCGGAAAAGTATATACTGAACAAGAGTGGTCCCAGGACAGAACCCAGTTGGACGCCACTTGTGACCGGTTTCGAGTCTGACATGGCTCCAGCAACTCTCACTCTGTGGGTTCTGTCTTTGAGCCAGTTTGCGACCCATCTTGTGACATAGGGGTTTATATTTAAGCTGGATAGCTTATCTATGATGCCCGAGTGCGGTATTGTGTCAAATGCCTTTGCAAGGTCCAGATAGGCTGTGTGGACTACTTTCCCTTCATCTATGGCTTTGGTGACTGTTTCAAAGAAGTCAACCAGGTTCAAAAGGCAGGATCTGCCCTTGACAAAGCCGAACTGGGGAGGATCTAGTGTCTATAGGTCCCCAATGTCTTTGTTTATGAGCTCCATGATGATCCTCTCCATAGCCTTGCAGACTAAGCTAGTCAGGCTTATGGGGCGATAGTTTCCAGGGTCCGTAGAGGCTCCACCTTTGTGGAGTGGGACCACTGTTGCTGTACGCCATTCTGTGGGCACATATCCTGTAGTGAGGCTGAGATTGTATAGCTGTTTTATTTGAGGGATTAGTTCTTCTTGGAGTTCATGTAGGACGCAACCTGGGACGCCATCTGGTCCCATGGAAGCAGTGTTTTTTGCTTTGGAGAGGGCAGCCTTCACCTGAGCATCTGAGATGTTTGGGAGGCAGCCCTCTGCCGGGATAGATACTTGCTCTTTTGGGGGTGAGGGGGTGGAGAAATTTGCACTGAACCTGTCTGCCAGGATATTGGCGATGTCTGTGGGATCAGTGTATTTTTTGTCATTTAGAATCAACTCAGAACAAGTCTGGGAGTTGCATCCCAGGTTTCTAACATAACTGAAAAAAGCCTTATGATTGTCTTTGGTGTCCTGTGCAATTTTTCTCTCGAAGCTGGCCTTGGAGGATTTTATGAGGGATCGTAATTTTTTGCTAGTACTGATCAGAGATGCCTTCCCTATTAGGGATTTTGCTCTATCATGTAGTAGCTTCCTCCTTCTGTTGTACAGTTTATTTATGGCAGGGGTCCACCAGACTGGACGCCTGCCTTTGGATGATTGGGTCTTGGTTTTGTTTGGGATAGCATGATCCATGCATTCCTGGAGATGTCCGTAGAATGCATTTATATAGGATTCTGCAGTTTGGGCCATAGTTTCCACTGGCTCTGGGGCCTTGAAGGATTCCACTTCAGTTTTGAGAAGTGAGAAGTTCGCTTTTGAGAAGTTTTTCACTGTGGTTTTCTGGGCTGGGGGTGGGGTCGGGATGTGGACATCCAGTGAAATTAATTTATGGTCTGATCTTACCAATGAGGGATATACTTCTGGTGTGGAGCATAGAGTCCCCATGTTGGTAATGATCAGGTCTAGTATGTTGTCCCCTCTTGTGGGAGTGGTGACTAGTTGTTCCATAGCATTTGAGTTTATAATTTCCAGGAATCTTTGGGCTAAGGTGCTGGGGCTTGAGTAGTGCTCCCAGTCAATGTTTGGGTAGTTGAAGTCGCCCAATATAATGGTGTTCGGAGAGATCTTCATGTTCTCCAATGTTTTCAGGAAAGCCGAGTGGGATTCCTGACTTTGAGAGGGTGGTCTATAGGATACTATAAACTGAAAAGCAGTCTTGCCCACTGTTAGTTGCACATGGATGGTCTCCGATACTTCGTGCAATGCCACTAACCTGGAGGTGTGGATATCCTTGATAAATATGGAAACTCCCCCTCCTTTTGTGGTTCGGTCCGGGGTTTGGAGCCGAAAAGCATGATATGAGGTATAGCCTGGTAGTGCTGGGGTGCTCTCTGGAGCCTTGAACCAGGTTTCTGTCACTGCACAGATATCGATGTTCTCCATACTGAGGAGAGCTTCGAGTGCGTGCATCTTGAGGTTAAGACTTCTGGCGTTTAGCAGCATTACCCTTAGTTTCTTGTTCCTTGTGCTGTCTATGGGGGTGGGTTTGACTTTTGAACCTTGCCTAAAAAAGGCACTATGGGGGTGGCAAGAGCCTTTGCCAATATCCGAAAGCCCAGTGGTGACAGGTGCAAGCCGTCCCTAGGTTATAGAAATTATGATTTTGTTTTCATATTTTGGTAAATAACTTTGCAAAGGAGCATCTGAATGTGCTAAGTAATACCTCATTTGAAAACAGTATTGATAGTTCTAACATGGTAAAAGAATTGTGCCTGTATGTTGTACACGTGCAGATATCAAAGTTTGTTTCAGACTTAGGTTATGGAAATTATGATTTTTTTTTCATATTTTGGTAAATAACTTTGCAAGGGAGTATCTGAATGTGCCAAGTAATACCTCATTTTGAAGACAGTATTGCTCGTTCCAACATGGTAAAAGAATTGTGCCTGTATATTGTACAGATATGCAGATATCAAAGTTTGTTTCAGACTTAGGTTATGGAAATTATGATTTTTTTCATATTTTGGTAAATAACTTTGCAAGGGAGCATCTGAATGTGTCAAGTAATACCTCATTTTGATGACAGTATTGCTCGTTCTAACATGGTAAAAGAATTGTGTCTGTATGTTGTAAACATGTGCAGATATCAAAGTTTGCTTTGGACATAGGTTATGGAAATTATGCATTTGTTTCATATTTTGGCAGATAACTTTGCAAGGGAGCATCTGAATGTGCCAAGTAATACCTCATTTTGAAGACAGTATTGATAGTTCCAACATGGTAAAAGAATTGTGTTTGTATGTTGTACTCATGTGCAGATATCAAAGTTTGTTTCGGACTTAGGTTATGAAAATTATGATTTTTTTTCATATTTTGGTAAATACCTTTGCAAGGGAGCATGTCAGTGTGCCAAGTAATACCTCATTTTGAAGACAGTGTTACTCCTTACAACATGGTAAAATAACTGTTTCTGTGCACTGTACACATGTACAGATATCACAGTTTGTTTAGTCTTGTAGGATTATGAAAATTATAAATTTACAATACTTCTCATTATTATGCCCATATCTTTGCAAGGTAGCATGGTGATCACACAAATGATGCACCATTTTGAAGCTGACATTCAGATGCACAATTTCTACACTAATATGTAGGCTCTGTCTGTTATAGGTGATGAGATATTAGGCTTTGTTTATTTATCAATTATGAGAAATAATATATTAATCATATTTCTGTGAATATCTCAAGAAAGGAGCATCACACAGTAATGGTTAAGATATCATTTTAAAGCTGACATTCATACTAACAAATTAAATCAAATTGTATGGGTCTACATGGTACATTGACCAAGATATTCTGCTTTGCTTTTCTAAAAAGGTAAAAAATATGCACAATATCAACATTCCTTGCCAAATATTTAATAATGACTTTGATATGCATTATCAACATTTACACTGTTGGAAAGGTCAGTGCAGTGTCTGCTGAACAATTTTCGCATTTACATTTTTAGTCTAGCTCTTATATTTAAAGAGTTATGAACATTTGTTTTCTGTATGGTATTTCAAATGGATTTTCTGAAAATGAGTTCCTATGGTGGAATTAAGCAAGCAGCTTTTTCTGAGCTGCTCCGGAGTGAATCAGTTAAGAACTGTTTGGTATCCCTTAGAATGGTTGCATTCTTGTCTACTAATGGTCTTAGTGTTCTCTCCAAGTATATGGATATCGGTTCTGTTGCCCAATTCTTGCCTGAGACTATAGGTATTGGGGGGTCACTGGATCCTTATGTATTTTAGGAATCCCTTGAATAATAGGGGTAAGTGGGCTATTCACTTTAAAATAATTACACAAGTCTTCAGTTATTTATTTTTATTTTATTTATTTTACATTTGTTGACCAGGCTAGTCTAACTGGATATATGTCCATTTTCAGCAGAGGCCCGAGGAGAAAAGCTCCGCGAAAAGAAAAGTTTATACAAAATGCAAATAGATAATTATACATTCAAAAACAATTAGATAACTATACATTCATGTACACTTGTTATTTCAGCAGCAGTAAACAGATAGGGTAACACTATGAAGATTTTTGTTTCAGTCATTTGGAGCAACAGTTAGCATAGTCAAATATAAGCATTAGTCAGTTAACCTATTGTGTCGAGGAAGTTGACACAGCACAGTGATGGGTATGAAGTGAGCAAATTATTTATATTTTTAGAGAGCAGTAGCGAAGGTAAAAGAATTGATGTAAAAAAAGGCTAAAGGCAAGGGAAGATAGTATCAGTCGGGCTTGGTGCATGGGAAAAGCCATTGGAATTTTAAGAAAATTCTTAATTGGTTCGTGAAAATATGGGTGGATGTAGTAGAAGTTAGTTCAGTTGGGAGTTTGTTCCAAGTTTTACCAACAGAGTTAGAAAACAGACAATCCTCTGATTTGTTTTTAGATTTTAAGGTGGCTACTTGTAACCTATTTGCAGAACGTAGGGTTGGAAGGTTTTGATAAGAACTGAGGAGGTTACCAAGTATAGGTGTATTTGTGGGATGGTGTAAGATTTTGTGGATAAAGGTGAGTTGCTGGTAGAGTAGCTGATTTTGTATTTCCAGCCATCCTAGTAGTTTTAGATTTTGTCAGTGGTGGGTTCTAAATGGGGTACTCGTAGCAAATCTGGCTATGTTGTAGTAAGAAGTTGGCAGTTTATTTAAATTGCTTTTGGTTAGGTTTGTGTATATGGGGGAGGCATAGAGAAGGGTCAAAATCGGGTGAGTTTGAGCAATAGTAATCTTGGCTGAGGCTGTGAGAAATGGTTTGAGTTTATACAGGAAACCAAGTTTTCTATTTACAGATTTAATAGTTAGGTTAATAAGTGTGTCAAAGTTGAGATTATTATCTAAATCCTGCGGTGGTGGTGCTGCGGTAGCGTTGTCGCTTCGCAGTAAGACGTTGTCCTGTTCGATTCTCAGCTAGAGCATCTTCTGTGTGGAGACATGCGTGAATGGGCATACCTTCATTGAAGGTTGTGCATCAGAGCTGGCAACTCGGCATGTAAAAATCTACTGCCAGTCATTAGCGGACCGGAGTTCTGCTGTGGCGACCCCTAACCGGGAAAAGGCGAAAGCTGAAACAACAACAAAAGTTACACCTAGGAGTTTAGTGGTAGTGTTGGGAGTGATGACAGTACCATTATTAGAGGTAAGCAAGAGACTGAGTGAAGGGGTCTTCTGTGTGGGCGTAAACAGTAGTACTTTTGTTTTTCTTGGGTTCAAGAGGAGACACTGTTGGTGGAGCCATTTTTCCACTAAGGTAAATACAGTTTGTGTCCTGTTTTGGAGTTCAGTTGGAGAGGAAGTAGCACAGATTAGAGATGAATTTTTGGCATATTGTATGCAGGTAGTTTGGGGAAGGGAGGTTTTCAGATCATTAATGAAAATACTAAAGAGGAGTGGACCCAAAATAGATCTTTGTGGGACTCAAAGAGTGATCGGGAGCTGGGAGGATAAGTTGTTCTCCCAGCGCACTGCTTGTTGTCTGTTTTCAAGGTATGAATAAAACCATTTAACTGCTTGAGTATCAACTGAAAGAGATTTGAGAATATTTGATAATAATTGGTGGTTCACCATATCAAAGCCTTTGGAGAGGTCTATAAAGACAGCTGAAGAGAGCAGGTTACTATTTCTATTTTTATTAATGCAGTCAAGTAAAGGATAGGAGTGTAGTGGTAGTGCTGTGGAAAGGCCTGAAACCATGCTGGCAGTCCACTAATAGGTTATTTTAAAGGAGGTGATGAAGTAGTTGATGGTGAATACATCTCTCAATAACTTTTGCTAGGGGTGAGAGGAGGGCTATAGGTCGGAAATTTGTGAGTTCATTTGAGTTGCCTCCCTTATGCAAGGGAATAATATGTGAGATTTTCCAGAGAGATGGGATGTAGGATTCAGTAATGGATCTATTTTTTAGGATGGAGACAGGGTAGGCTAGTACTCCTGCTGTAATTTGCAGGTATTCAGCTGGGAGGAGATCAACTGATGGTGTACATGGTTTTAGTTTAAGAAGTAGAGTGTGAATGAGGGATGTGGGAATGGGTTGGAGATGAAAAGTTTGGGGTAGATTGGTCAGCGGAGGAGATTCTGCGGCAGTGACAGGTGGTAAGATGTTAGCTAGGGATTGGACAGTTTCAAAGAAAAATTTATTAAAAGTGTCAGCAGTTTGGTTGGGAGGGCTTTGAGTTAGGTTAGAGGGGGAAGGGGTTTTGGAGTGACCAGGATGAAGCAGTTTGTTGATTCCTGACCAGAACTTTTGTGAGTTTTGCTGTTGGGTTTTTTGGAGTTTGAGGTAGTAGTTTTTTTTGTCAAGGACTATAGCTCTTTTTGTGGCATTTCAAAGCTGTTTAAAGTTTAGGTGATCTATTGGGTTTTTTGTTTACCTCCATTTGGACCAGATTTTATTTCTCAGTCTAATGCTGTGCCTAGTCTCATTAGAGAGCCAGGGAGCAGGTTTGTTTTTAGGTCTGACAGTACATGAGGGAACATGGTTATCAAGGATTTGCAGAAATTTATTGTTAAAGAAAGAGACTGCTTTGTCAATTGGCAGGCATTTTAGGAGTAACCAGTTGCATGCTTTGTGCTCTGCTTGGAAGTTCACTGGGTTGAATTTTTTTGTTCTGGGCTGTTCTAAATATTGTTTCATTGGGAATGGCGGTCTTCTTTCTAGTTATGAAGGTAAGGGAATGGTCACTAATTTCATCGGGAAGTATGCCGGTTTTGTACTTGAGGGGTTGCTGTTAATTAGTATCCAATCTAAGGTAGTTTGTTTCTTGCTAGGTTTGTGGGTCCTGGTAGGGAATGACATGGTTTGGTGAAAGCCAAATAGGTTTATATGAATAGTAGGTTTGGGAGTGGTACAACCATTCCAGTCAATATTAAAATCACCAAGGAGTATGGTTTCTTGTGGGAAGGTCATTGAGAGCCAGCTAAGGGTATTTTCAAGAGTGTTAATGTTATTTTCTGGGGGGATATATGAGCAAATAATGTATATGGATTTCTTAGCATTTATTTGGAGCTTAGAGGTTAAAATCTCGAGATTTGTAGGTGATGGTGGATGAATGTCTATTGAGATGACCTTCAATTTAGATTTAAACAGTAAAGCCACCCCAGTTATCCAACTGTCTAGTAAACACTCATATAACACATTTTCCAGTTTTTTTAAGAGACTTTCTTTCTGTTTAACAGTAATAATTTCATACACTTTAACATCATTTAACACTTCTTTCATTTTAGTGGCATAATAACATTTGTCCATAATTCCTATGGGTGCCCCTTTGTCTGCTGGTTTTATTATAATACTTGTGTCACCCTTTAAGTCGTTTAAGGCTTTGTATTCCCCTCTGGACATGTTATTAAAATGGCTGTGCGCTTTTCATTATCTAATACGTCAAATATTTATTTTTTGCATAAACTGCTAAATACATCTGCAATGGGCTGACTAGGAGGGATAAATGTACTAGGTTTTTTGAAAACAATCATTTCCTGTTCACAATTGTTCCCAAATAAAAGTCTTAGCAACACATTCCTGCTAAACATTTTCAAGTCTATTATACTGTCAGTTACCTCAGTAGTTTGTGCAGGTATGAATGAGAGGCCTCTATTCAGCATCTTCATTTCATCCTGAGTCATTGTTCTGGTAGAGATATTCCAGACAAGGGATCTTTCATTCTGTTGCTGTACCATCCCTTCTTTGATGTCCTCTCATTCGATATTGCCTGCTGCCCTTTTCTTTTGAATCCTCCTCTGCTCCGTGATCTGCCCCTCTAGGACCCTTGTTGAGCTGGCGTTAACTTGGGTTGAAATAGCTGAAAAATTGTTCTTCCTGGGGAGGTTTTCCCTTCAGTAAATCCTTTGTTGAAGTAGATGGTAATATTGGTGGTGTTTTTAAAATATTTGCGGTCGTTTCCGTTGTTTCCTCGCCATTTATCTTCTCACTTGTACTATTTTCATTTTGCATACAAAAAACTGTCTGCTGTTTAGATAAACCAACTGAATTAGCCTTCGGCCTTGCCCCCAAGATGTCCTGTACGTTATTTATGCGTGATGTCGCTGAATGGCCATCTTCCATATTATTTAAGGTGGTTTGTCTGTTGTTTGTAGATTCAATGTGTGTTCGTGGCCATACGAACACATGGCCCTCCTGAAAATCCCTTCTATCTCTTTCTAATTTACCAAATTTCTGCCTATACAGTCTTTTTTCATATAGAGACACCAAATTCATTATATTGGTTAGTTTCTCATCAACCAAGGCAGATGGATAGTCTTTATATAATTGTTCTTGCTGAGCTAGAATTTTCTCTCTGCTTGTTTCTTCATCTCTTCCTGCGTATTCAATAATCAGCCTCATGTAATTGAAGCTTAATTCCAAGTTGAGTTGTTGCCATTTCAAAAGCATTTCTGGCATCCTATCACCCTGTGTTGGCATTTTTAATATTCTGAGGCCACGAGGTATAACTTTATACTTCAGGCAAGCTTCCAGATGGAATTTTTCAGCTTGCAACCTCTTTATTTTATAAAGTTCATCCTCTAACTTATGAACTTCTCTCATTAAAGAGAAAAAGTCAGTGTCTTTATGCCTCACTTGTAGATCTGATGGTTGTTCTGTTGCGATTAATTGTGGCACTTCATGAATCCCATAAAATCCATTTATGCTTTGCTGGTTTGTTCTCCTTGAATTCCTGGAGCATATTCCAACTCTATAACATCACTTGTGCTAGTAGTACTATAACTCCTTAGGTTTCCTTCAGCCATTTGGCACTAACCACGACCAACAAAATACAAAATGAACAGTTTCTCTAAGTCACAGTTAGTGTAAATGAATTGCCAGCAATAACCAAAATTATTTGTAAACCACAGAAAAACAGCTAACAATCCAAACCTCAGCCAAGGAAGTCACTATTGTTTGCCAAGAAGTACAAAGTTCTATGCCACCGGATCCAGTGAACCCCCCCCCCCAAGACCTATAATCTCAGGCAAGAATTGGGCAACAGAACCGATATCCATATACTTGGAGAGAACACTAAGACCATTAGTAGACAAGAATGCAACTATTCTAAGGGATACCAAACAGTTCTTAAACCAATTATATGATTTTTGAAAACATTCATTTAAATCAGGATTATATGAAGTTAGTTACACTGGATGTCCGTTCCCTTTTTACATAAATTCCCAATGATTTGGGACGTGACATGTTAAGGGAATATTTAACTAAGGATGGCACTTATACACAGACAAAAATAGAATTAATCTGTTGATGGAGCAAGTGCTCATGAACAATGTTATGTTATTTGACCATACTTTGTATTTACAAAAAGAAGGGGTGGCCATGGGCACTCCCAGTGCCAACAGTTACGCAAACTTAGTCTTGGCCTTATGGGAGAATAACAGTATAAGCAATGGCACTTGGAAGCAGATAATATTCTACAAGTGTTTTGTAGATTACCTCTTTTTGTTATGGGATGGTAGCCAGGAAGAACTTGATAGGTTTTACCATGATGTTAACACCAATACATCCTTTCTAACCTTTGAAATGAAGGTTTCGGATAAGGAAGTGGAATTTCTAGATGTAAAGGTGTTCAAGACAAGAGGGGGTCAAATAACTACCAAATTATATCGAAAGGAGTGTCATAGAAATACCATTCTGCACCGAGAGAACATGCACCCCAGACACATTTTTAAAAGTGTTGTAAAAGGGCAAACAGTGAGAGCATCTAGGTTAACCGCAAGGGACGAGGACTTTGATCAAGATATTACTGACTTGAGACAGAGATTTAGAGAGGAGTTATACTGACCACATTACAACTGATACAATAGATGAGAGTGCCAAGTTAAGAGATACTACTGGGAAGCCCTATTTCTCTGACAATAGGAATAATACACCTATGAACCCAATAGTAAAAAAGAAAGTTCTGAGAGTACCGACCCAATATTCAAGTAATATGTCCCTTATAACAGGAGTCATTAGGAAGCACTGGCCCATTTTGACACATGATCCCAATATAAGGGAGACAGTAGTAGAAAAACAAGTTTCTCCTTTAAAAATAAAAGACATTTATGTTATCCCACAGAAGCCAAAGAAACATTAAGCAGAAACATCACCACTAATAAGGGCACATTACCATGCAGATATATAGATGCTAGTAATAATTTTTTGCACTCTGATATAGGTAGAGAATATGTGTTTAATGTTCAAGCTACTTGCAATAGCAAGAGCTTAGTATACATAGCAGTGTGAAATAATTGTTCGAGTTTCTATGTAGGAAAAACCAACAGAGAATTGAGGTTCAGAATACGAGAACATTTATTGCACATTAGGAACCAGAATGTGACAAATGCATTGGCTAAGCATGTGCAAAGCAAGGGACCAGAGCATACATTTAGCTTCCAAGTGATAGAACTAATAAGAGAAAATGATAGAGGGGGGGACATTATAAACAGAACTGAGACTTCAGAGACACGCTGGATCATCAGATTGAGAGCAGATAGGGGTCAAGGGCTAAATGACAGGATCCCCCTTAAACCTGTTTTGCGGAATAGGCCTTTGATTTGATTACATAAAAGTAATTTAGTACTCTTTTATATTTTATATATTAAATAATAACTAAGTACCCCTTTGGTTAGGTGTAGAAAGAGAGAAATGTATGTATGCATTTATTTTATATGTCTGTTTTTGTATGAATGTACGTGTTTCTAAAAGTATGCACATATAAGTTTTTTATAAGTGTTTTTTATATATGTTGTTCATATATACATCTTTATTTGTTATATATGCATCCCTTTCTATCTGTTTTTATAGTAGAATGAAGTTTATGACTGTTTGAGCTTGTGTACCCTGTGTATAGCTTTTATAGAAGTTTTTCATGGGTGATTAACAGGTTAATTTATTCAACTGAACCAATTAAGTTAATGGGCTGATTCCAATTTTAGTATAAAGTATAAAGTAATGTGATGCATGTTTGTAAAAGGTCTGAAGAAGTGGTGTGAGTAGCACCATGAAAGCGCTTACCTACAATAAAAGAATTTTTCACTTTTTGGCATAGAACTTTGTACTTCTTGGCAAACAACAGTGACTTCCTTGACTTTCTGAATATGTTTGCAAGGGTTGGTCATCTGTTTTCACATGCAGTTTTTCACCTTTGACATATTCATAGAATTTGTCCCATCTTTAGACTATTTCTGTCAGTTCCTTTTCTGTCTGAACAAGTTTCTTTTTTGCATCTGTAAAGACTCTTTTTTTTAAACATCTTTAGTAGGATCACATATACTGTAGCACAATAGTATGAGTTCCGATTCAGTTATAAAAGAGTGTCACAATGGTTAAGTTGTTTACCTTGCATACACAAAGTACAGGGTTTGATTCTCACTATTGGAAAACATAGCTAGATAATTTCCTATGAACTTCACATGTATTGTGTTCCTACTTATCTCAGAAGAATTCCTTTGTAGACTACAGCATTGGATGCTCAGTGTTCTTCCTTTCATTTACCTACCCACTGACAATTGGGGCAACTCAGGATAAATATGGCTAGGCTTGTAATGGCTCTAGGGCTGTTAGCCTAGCAACCTTCTAGGAACCTATGTGCAAACCATTACACCATTTTTTCCCTTGTACATACTAAATCAATATGATTTTTGTTTTAACAATTATTCAGTTTAACATTATATATTTGGTCAAGTCCTGTCTTTGAAACATCTTTTCCTGAACATCTGTAAATACTCTTGACCTATAAACTGTTGCTTTAGGTTCTTATCTGCTGAGTGACCTCAACTTGCAGTACAACCGTCTTATTCACATCATAGTGATTTAGTGCTGGGACATCATTAACTTGTTTCCTAAGTATTTCAAAACATTTTTCTTCTTTAGAGTTCTACTCCTCAACTATATTTTGCTCTGACAGCTTTCTTAGAGGCATGGTTATCTCAGGCATGTTATGCATAAAGTCTGCAAGATACTGCATCATTTACATCATTTACAGACAACTGTGTAATGCCTCTTTGTTTTCTCAGCTTGGCTGTCATATCTTGATATAGCTTGGAGATCCTTATTGTTTCAGTTCCACATTGTTACAGAATGCAGAACAGATAAGTCCACCACTTCCTGCTTTTCTGCCACTAGGGGACTGTGCCCATAGCTGTTCAGACCCCATTTTTGTGCTTGTTATACTGATACCATGGGTGTTCGTGGTCTACCAAGCATTCCAGTGTCCCTGCTTTCACTTCACAGAACATGCTTTTCTGCGATATTATGTTTGGGGGATAGCAGAAAAGCATCACCGCTGTCTTTCTATGCTATTACAACTAACTGGCGCTTTGCATTTGAATTGTCATCCTTTGATTTGAATTGTCATCCTTTGTGGCACTCTGTGTATTGTTTCCTTGCTCATTTCTTAAGGCTTTTTACTATGATTAGCCCTCTACTAACATAACACTGCAATCTGTTCTACAGCAGAATTTTTGTGATGGTGACAGATGTAAAAAAATGTTATCAAATTACAAGTGATATTTTCTTCACAAGTGTTTAATCAGATACAGTACCACATATTGTGTGAGTTCCATTTCAGTACTTCACTGGCTTACCTGCAGTTTGAAATTCGAGCTCATTGTATTTGGCAATCTGAACAGTGAGTGGAATTTGTTCGAGGATGAGCATGGTCACATGGTCATCCAGCATTATGAATTTCTGATCTCATGCAACTTACACTTCTGAGTACAACACCTGGTGATGTGGCTCGATGAGGGTATTCTAGACTTAATCCTTAACATACACTCCTGGAAATATCACAGATGTTTTCATGATGGCTGACATCTTCAGTCACTTTCTATTTTTGAATTCTAATGCAATAGCAGAATCCACAAAGCATCATTGCTCTGTTATTCAAAAAGATTTGTGTCACACTGCATGAACTGGGCTCGTCTGACGTGAGTGCCACTGGATGAGGCACTGCAGTACTATAGTCATATCTCTCAGAAAGGGTCATTTTCAGAAACACAGAATTTTGCTCCAGATTCCCCTAGATCACACCAAAAATGAGAGTCATGATATCACAGACACATATGTTTAGCATCTACCACTGAATGAATTTGCCTGCTGATCATCAGTGATGCTGTGGGGATAAAACCAGCTCAAGTCCTCCTTACTCTCAGAATAATTTTCTGGATCAACAGAAGCAATTATATTAAAAAAAAAAAAAAAAAAAAAAAAAAAAAAGTTCTGTGTCCCAAATCCTGAGCATATGTCCACTACTTCTCCACTTCCTCAGCTTGATGATGCCATGTATTTGAGTACCGTTTCAGACATTCAGTTAACATATTTATAGGTAGGTACTAGGCTAGCTGCCCTTGAGGGCCATTTTAAGCTTAGCCAGTTTCCTTTTTTGTGTTCAAATTAACCTATCTCTTTTGGTTAGAAGCTGGCCTTACCCCATGCCATTCCATGGTTGATAATTATGTACGACCCCTAACAAGAATAACTGGGATCATATCATAGATAATTTAAGGGGACTCATGCATGGGATTTATGAGCTGCATTTATCCATTAATAGCACAAGGGGCAGTCGTGGAGTAAATTTTCTGTTTCTCATCCATAGATCCAAATTGTGCTTGAATTAGGGACAAGGATGAACTTTGTTTTATCTGGATGGGGATTCTGTTCCAGAGCAGTGATATCCTCTGTCAGGTATACCTGTCCCTCCAAACCATTCTGCTGATGTTGTAGAAGAGGTTTAGGTTCCTAAACTGAGTATTTCTGATGTCATTTAACTTGCTGATGTGCAGTAAAGCCATCAGTACTGGGTCAGAGGATGTCTTGTATGCCAGATAGACGCCACTTCTAAGCATTCTGTAGAATACTGAGTACAGTGACAGGGCTTTGAGTCAGTCCATGCAGGACATGTTTTTTAGACTTTGTATCCTTTTAGTAAGGTATCTATGTGGGCATTCCAGTTGTTGCATGTGTCTGGACAGACACATTCCAAAGGGGGCATGATAGTCAATGACTGACCTAATGAGGGCTGAGTAAAGGGAGACAATGACATCTCAAGATCTAGACACAAGCCCTTTGTTTATAAGCTGTGTGATATAGAAGGACTTTCTTACAACAATGGACACATGTTAGTCAAAAGTCAGGTCACTGTCCACATAACTTCCCAAATGCCAACAACTGGGTCAACTGTTAGGAGCGTATTGTTAATGTGGTAGTTCCCTGGAATAGAAGACCTCCTAACAGATACAATAATGCATTTTTTGGCATTTAGTTTTAGTCCTATGATTTTGGCGACAGTTATTTAATTAGGACAAACTTTTTTGCAGGGTGGTTATGTCATTTAACAATTCATTGACTGCTCCTAGCTTGCAGTCATCTGCAAACTTAGTCAGCCAGAACTGTTTGGTATTGGCTTTTACTTCAGAAAAGTAGATGCCAAGCAGGAGAGGTCCCAGTACAGAAACCTGAGAGACTCTACCGGTGACTGGTCTCTTTATGGAGGTAAGTTTTCTTATTTTTATTTCCTGTGTCCTATCTGTGAGCCAGTTGGCAATCCAGTGGGTGACACTGGGTTTATTCCCAGTTTATTTTGTTTTCTATTATGCCTGAGTAGGTAATTGTGTCAAAAGCTTTTGGCCAGGTTGAGGTATGCGGTGTGTACCATTTTGCCTTCATCCATTGCTTTGGTGACCTTCTCAAAAAAGTTCTACCAGGATGAGTAAGCATGTCTTTCCCTTGACAAATTCAAACTGAGTTGGGTCCAATGCTTGGAAGCTCCCTGTGTCGTTATTGATTAATTTCATGATAAGTCTTTCCATGGTTTTGCATATGAGGCTTCTCAGACTTATGGGTCTGTAATTGGATCTGTGGAAGGGCCTACTTTATGCAGGGGAATGAATGTAGCTGTTCTCCAGTCACTTGGTATAAAACCTGAGATTGAACAGTGTTGTTACTGGTGTGGCTAAATCATGCTTCATGCTATTTAAGATGCTTCCAGGGAATGTTGTTAGTACTTGTCGATGCAGCATTTTTACCTTTTGATAGCACTTTTAGCACTTGGTCTTGTTTGATAGCTGTAGGCAAGCCGGTTTCAAGAGTATCTTGAAGGACAGTTCAGCAGATTGTTTATAAACATTGATGACACACTTTTCTTTTGCCACCTCAAAACCATTTTCCTGTTCTCCTGTTTAGGGTTATCATCCCTTACATGGGCTGTAAACCAGTATGTAAATTAAAATCTTGTTCTCTATTAGTTGTTTCATCCCAGAATGCTAAATGCTACAGCCTGGTCCGTACTCTACCTTGTGTCATTAGTAACAGGCAACACCTAACACAAAAAAGGATGCCTGTTATTTAGAAACAGGGCCTTGTGGTTCTTCTCCATAGAGGAGGTGCCTTGTTTGATTTCAGTAGTTGCTGAAGTTCTATCTCCTTCTCAAAATTTCTAGAGAAATGCATGCATCATCGATTTCTACGTAACTTCATTGGGTCCAGTAATGTATTAAGAACTTAACTACTGAAATTTCCACTAACTGATCCCTCTACATGTAATATATCGCAGAAGCAAATTTTCTCATATCTATCTGCTCATCAAATTTAGCTTTAAAGACAGTTAAAGAGCTGTTTTCCTTGGCATGAAGTTGTAGCTTAATCTGTAGGCTGGGAATCCTTTGGGAGGAATAGTAATCCTGCCTGAATGTTCTGTTACTATCTCAGTGAAAAAGTAGGTATTTAGAGCAGGTTTTAGTAGTATTGCCATGTTTTCAGATTTCTAAGAGGTCAAGCAGGATTAGGTCCTTCATGGCCTTGTAGAGTAGGCAGAGGTCACCATGCAGGAATATATAATAAGCTGGAATAAAGTCACAAGACTTTTAAGTGCTTTGTGTAATTTAAGGAGCTTGTATCCCAGATTTTCTTGGCCTGAAATCATTATGGGTTTTCAGTTTGGGCAATATGTTTAGATAACTACATGCCAAATGGGGCATTATGATATCTTAATGGCCTATTAGTAAGGAGGAGAGAGAGAGAGAATAGAAACTATAACTTCATTGAATCTGACAGATATACCTTTATTAATTAGTTGGAATAGGTAGAAAGATTCCTTAGCAATAATTGATACATGAATGTCAAAAGACAGCTCACCTAGGTTTTTAATGATGGTATCAGCTTTATGTGGTAGGTTGATGGTGTTCTTTCTTTCCCAAAGAGTAGAATACTTTTTTTTGCGTTAAGTTTGGTCTTGACACCAGGAACTAAGGTTGGATAGGCCTTCTTGCAACATATGAGTATTAGCTGATAGTTAGTGACATCATCAAGTTTGCAGTCATTAATAGACTGTGCGGCAAGAGACCTAAATGAAGAGTGACAGAGGAGTGGGCCCAATACAGAACTCTATGGGGCAACACTGATGACAAAGCTTTTGGACGAGAGTATCTGTCAGCCATCTAGATAGCTAGTAGCCTGCACAGGGATTAGTATTTGGGCAGATGATTTTTTTTTAATAATGCTATAATGTGGGGTAGTATCAATGTCATTTGGCAGATTCAGGGAGGCAGTGTGCAGTATCTGGCCTTTTTCCAGTGTTTTATTTACTTTCTCAAAGTTTTTCAAATTCAGCAGACATGGCATACCTTTCAAAAAATCACATTGATTAAGGTTCAGGAGTTGTAGGCTACCAATAGCATTATGTATGTGTTCCACAGTATTCTGCATTACTTTGCAATTAATACTGATAATACTAATTGGCCTGTAGTTCCCAGGGTTAGTGGTTGAGCCACCTTTATGTAGTGGTACCTGCAGCCTTCCTCCAAGCCTCAGGTGCATATCTCATGGACAGGTAATGGTTGAATACATTTGAAAGGGGTTTGGTCATGCTATGTTTAATGCTACATGGAGACAGCTTTGTATATCGTTTGAACCAAAAAGCTTTTAGATTTTGGAGGTAACACTTAGGATCTCTTTAACAATAATTGTAGAGGGAGGTGCATGATAAGTTGTAGGGGGAGATACAGAGAGGGGGACGTTTACACTAAATGTATCCATGAGTATATTGTCATTGTCCTCAAGACTGTTTGATTTCAAATCAGTGCAGTGTTGAGTATTACTGCTCATAGTTGTTTTTTGACATAGGTTTGGCAGATAATTGATAGGTAATTGAAATCAGTCAGGATAACTGTGCTGGGTTTAGTAGTTAAGAACTGTAATAGGTCAAGGTAAATGCCATGGGCTGAGCTAGAGACATACAAGAGGCTCTATAATTTGAAATGATTTTGTAACTGGGATTGTTTATTGTTAGTAGGCTACCCCAAAGTTTGATAAAAGGAGGAAGCCCTGAGAAGAGAATTACAAATCATTCCTGGCAAATGAAGGACTGTCAACTGTCTACTTAAAAGGTGTCACACATCATCCCCTAGGATGATACCGATTGCTGAGGCAGTTGTTGAAGTTAGTTATTTTATGTTTGTGTTGTGGCATTATTTGTGGTATAACTGTCATCCTCACCATTTATGGTAATGATAAAATACTGCTTGTGGTACAACTGTCCATCTCCAATACCAAAAACAGTCAGCACTCATTCGGCTAAAAAATGTAATAAATGTTTATTGAATACACCAGGAGTGACAGAGCATATGTATTTAATAAACATTTATTATGTTTTTAGCTGACTGGAGTGCTGACTGTCTTTGGTACTGGAATTAGTGTTGGGTCGTGCACCTTGTCGTACTTATGCGGTTTGGTTTTTAAAACTGTCAGCCTCACCATTTGCAGTAATGGTAAGATAGTACTTGTGGTAAATCTGTCTTTGTGGTAATGGTAAGATACTACTTGTGGTAAAACTGTCTTTGTAGGAATGGTAAGATACTACTTGTGGTAAATCTGTCTTTGTGGTAATGGTAAGATACTACTTGTGGTAAAACTGTCTTTGTGGTAATGGTAAGATACTACTTGTGGTAAATCTGTCTTTGTGTTAATGGTAAGATACTACTTGTGGTAACTCTGTCTTTGTGGTAATGGTAAGATACTACTTGTGGTAAATCTGTCTTTGTGGTAATGGTAAGATACTACTTGTGGAAAATCTGTCTTTGTGTTAATGGAAAGATACTACTTATGGTAAATCTGTCTTTGTGGTAATGGTAAGATACTACTTGTGGTAAAACTGTCTTTGTGGTAATGGTAAGATACTACTTGTGGTAAAACTGTCTTTGTGGTAATGGTAAGATACTACTTGTGGTAAATCTGTCTTTGTGGTAATGGTAAGATACTACTTGTGGTAAAACTGTCTTTGTGTTAATGGTAAGATACTACTTGTGGTAAATCTGTCTTTGTGTTAATGGTAAGATACTACTTGTGGTAAATCTGTCTTTGTGGTAATGGTAAGATACTACTTGTGGTAAAACTGTCTTTGTGGTAATGGTAAGATACTACTTGTGGTAAATCTGTCTTTGTGTTAATGGTAAGATACTACTTGTGGTAACTCTGTCTTTGTGGTAATGGTAAGATACTACTTGTGGTAAATCTGTCTTTGTGGTAATGGTAAGATACTACTTGTGGAAAATCTGTCTTTGTGTTAATGGTAAGATACTACTTATGGTAAATCTGTCTTTGTGGTAATGGTAAGATACTACTTGTGGTAAAACTGTCTTTGTGGTAATGGTAAGATACTACTTGTGGTAAAACTGTCTTTGTGGTAATGGTAAGATACTACTTGTGGTAAATCTGTCTTTGTGGTAATGGTAAGACACTACTTGTGGTAAAACTGTCTTTGTGGTAATGGTAAGATACTACTTGTGGTAAATCTGTCTTTGTGTTAATGGTAAGATACTACTTGTGGTAAATCTGTCTTTGTGGTAATGGTAAGATACTACTTGTGGTAAAACTGTCTTTGTGGTAATGGTAAGATACTACTTGTGGTAAATCTGTCTTTGTGGTAATGGTAAGATACTACTTGTGGTAAAACTGTCTTTGTGGTAATGGTAAGATACTACTTGTGGTAAATTTGTCTTTGTGGTAATGGCAATATACTACTTGTGGTAAAATTGTCTTTGTGGTAATGGTAAGATACTACTTGTGGTAAATCTGTCTTTGTGGTAATGGTAAGATACTACTTGTGGTAAATCTGTCTTTGTGGTAATGGTAAGATACTACTTGTGGTAAAACTGTCTTTGTGGTAATGGTAAGATACTACTTGTGGTAAGTCTGTCTTTGTGGTAATGGTAAGATACTACTTGTGGTAAAACTGTCTTTGTGGTAATGGTAAGATACTACTTGTGGTAAATTTGTCTTTGTGGTAATGGCAATATACTACTTGTGGTAAAACTGTCTTTGTGGTAATGGTAAGATACTACTTGTGGTAAATCTGTCTTTGTGTTAATGGTAAGATACTACTTGTAGTAAATCTGTCTTTGTGGTAATGGTAAGATACTTGTGGTAAAACTGTCTTTGTGGTAATGGTAAGATGCTACTTGTGGTAAAACTGTCTTTGTGGTAATGGTAAGATACTACTTGTGGTAAATCTGTCTTTATGGAAATGGTAAGATGATGCTGGTGGTAAAACTCTCAGCCTCACCATTTGTGGCAATAGTTAGATGCTGCTTGTGGTAAAACTGTCAGCCTCACCATTTGCGTTAATGGAAAGATACTAGTCAGGACTATCAACTTCCCAGTCTTGGTCGCAAACATTGAGAGCTCAACCATGTCTCTCTTCATCTCTTTCAGAGTGGATCAACTAAGATTGTTCAGTCTTACACAGGCAACAACCAGGTTGTATGGATACTTAGGGTGAAAGGATCAAAGAGCTTTAGTGATATTACAAATTCTAACACCTAAAGAACAGTTGATTGTCATTCTGTTCTTGGTCGGCCTGGTAATGAATGCCTATGTGTTGATAATTTAATCACATATGACTAAGACATTGTCATGAGGGTAGCATGCTGAAGTAGCCTTAAAGACTTAGGTATGCAGCAGAGAGTGACCTATATTGGGAAAGGAATAATCTAAGATGGTGTGTGTGTGTGTGTGTGTGTGTGTGTGTGTGTGTGTGTGTAGTGAATGAGGTCTGAGTCTACTGTCACTTTGTGCAGGAGGCTTAAGATAGTTAGGAAAGGACTTTTTCGATATTTCAGCATATATAGACTTTGTGCTCATGCTGAATTGTGGTGGTGATGTGGGAGCAGGGTGTTTGCAGACAACTGTAGTGAGTGAGATTTTACCGTCCAGTTTGAGTTGGTATTTACAAACACTCATGGTGAGTGAGATAGTACCTTCCAGTCTGAATTGGTATTTACATCTCTTACATGTAGAATCAGTATGAGGTAGCAGTAAGGGGCTGTTAATTGTCAATGAACATGAAGCAGTCATTACAGTTCCTTAAAGTTCCTACTTAAACTTGTCTGGCAGCAGGAAAACTATGGACAGACTGTGGCCCCTTGATGGCTGACAAGCAAAATGTAATGGCTAGAGCTAGGTGTCAGGAAGGAGAAGTTCTTGCAAATGTTATAACACTATCTTGTTTCAGGAAGGAAGTACATAGTACAACTTGACAATGACTTAAATACAGTATGTATAACACAACTGCAATGAGCAAATATATCAATCAGTATAAATATGTGTAATACAGCAACATTTAGCAAATTTAGTAATGTAGATATTTAGACAACCACCAATAGAATAATGCAACACACAGTTGCTTTAAAGCCAGTGAATATTTGGACAGCAAGTTGGTTGTGTGGGCAACAAGCAAGATATAGCTAATAGTTGGAACCACAGTAAGATAAATAGCCAGCCCCACATAAGTCACCCATATAACACAGATGTTTAAGCAACAATTTGTAACATAGTATTTGGTTTGCAATCAGTACAGTAAGGTAACAAGCAGCCCTGCACTGTTTTTATGTAAGAAGAATGACCCAAATAGAGACAACAACAAAAACACAGTGCCCTAGTGCTGCATACAACTTCTGAAACTGTCTGCTGTCAGCTTTGTAATGTAAAACTCTCAGATACACTATTCAGTAATACAGGAGCAGAACAACAGTGGAAATGCTGTCAAAAAGTTAATGAGCAGACACCAGTTTCTGTTCTGTGTAATAAGTCATCAGTTTTAAATTATGTAGCTCTCAACCAATCAGGGACAAATCCAGAAAAAATCAGGGACAAATCCAGAAAAAAATCAGGGACAATCAGGGACACTTTTAAAATATTAGTTCTATTAACTTGAGGCATTAACAGAATTAGAGAATATAAATTAATATACATTCTTTGAAGTAAAATAAGTATTTGGCTATTAATTATTGTCCTTATTTATTAAGTATAATTCACCACCTTTTGTTCAAAAGGCACCAGTGTTGAGGAATTAAGAGGGACAGAGCTAAAATTTGAGTCAAAATCAGGGACATCCCTGAAAATGAGGGACAGCTGAGAGGTAATTTGCAAGTGTAAATCCAATGAACAGTAAGTAGGCAACAATTTCCGCTCTTTGTATTAAGGCAGCAACAGATTATTTTGTACTACAGGCTTATGTAAGAGCAACAGTCAAACAGACTACATATTATAATAGTTTTCAGTGTCTGAGATACAAGGTTGTTGGAGTGCAGTCAGTCAAATAATAAACAGCACACAACAAATTTCACCAGAATATAGCACAGCAACAATGCAAATTTGTTAAACAGAGCACAGTAATTCAGAGTGCAAATTTTAAGTAAAGCTTAGTAATACATATTATTAAGTAGAAGGTGTATGGATCTTACATTGTTCTTGGAGTATTTACAGGAAAGGGTTACCTGGAGTAAGAGGGATAGGCAAATGAAAAAACTAAAGACAGTGCTTACTGGCTTTTATGGAAGACAGCATTGCACTTTGCTGCTCGTAGCACAGTGAATTTGATCCCACGTGGAAAAGCAGTGGTACATCACCATATTCAGTACGCTCAAGGTGGTACATCAGCATGAAGCTCAGCCAAAAATGGAGTCGAGTTATGCAATGCTATTTGTTTTAAAGCAAGGAACAGCTAACAGTCAGACAATCTGTAAACCCACTGGAGACCTTCTTGTCGTAAAAAAAACAGCCAGGAATGTGTGTGTTGGCCATCCGTCATCTCACCAGGGGCAAAGCAGGATTAAACCTCTAAATGAAGTGCTATCCCTGATTTAATTAAAATTTGTACATAAATATGAAACTCTCTGAGCTGCTCCTCACTTGCAGATACCCCTTAATGCTGCAAATAATGTTTATATCCTTAGGTCTGCTCATACACTTCTCATATTTGTAGCTAGATCCAAGATTAGACTTGATGATTTCTCCTTTACTTTCCTTGTGGCAAGCTTTGGAAAAGACTTTAAACTTCTTCCAAGTCTTTATTCCAGAATGTGTGGAAGGACTATCTGACAACACTAATTGTCTTTGTTATTGTGTAGTTAAATGAAAATGCTCTGTTTGCAGATTTACATCCTAATGAGAGCCTTTAAACTTCCCTATTATTTGCATACTTGTTATCTAATAATAATAAAAGCAATTATTTACATCAACAGTTATTAGACTTTTGCTCATCCTTATTTCTTTTTTGTGATAAATATTTTTATTGATATTTTTATCAGTGCATTTATTATTGTATTTAATTCCTTAATTTTTAATCAGGATGCGTTTAGGCATGAACATACTACAGATTATTATGTATCAACGGAACCCAGAGGTGCAAATATAACAAAGGAATGCAGATTTCTGAAGAAATATATAAGAATATTTTAAATGGAACATGTGAAATTACAAGCAGGACCCAAGACAGAATTTACGTATTATTCCGCAGGGTACAGTAACTGGGCTAGACTGGATAGAAACTATATGTTACAACAGCATGGATATTGAATTGAAATTTTGAAAAGCATCCAACAACTATTATAGACTGCACACCAATAAAGACTTAGATAAAGATCCAGGGTAATCAAATTAAAATGAGACACTGGCACTTTTCTACTTAAGTATTAAAAAGAGAGGATTTTACAGAATGGGTATTGGAAATGATTCAAGATTTGCTAGGGAACGTTTAATTTTCTTCTGAATGGAGAGCTAAAAAGTGGAATAAAATAAAAATGGAATTTAAAATTATGGTAGAAATAAGTGAAAATGAGTTATGGAAAAGAAATTATAGAAATTATTTATTGGGGTTGTCAACAATTAAAGTACTGCAGATGAAGGGGAATCTAAGAGACTAGGAGGATGAGCAATTGTTGAGTGCTAAAGGGAAAATCAAACAGTATTTACATAATATGTATGAATTTAGAAAGGTCACTGTTAAGCAAATAATTTTATAACAATTTCAAAGCAGAATAAACTATTAGCATAATGATTTAGGCAACAGAAAACCAACAGAAGTGTTTCCAAATGTAGGGCGCTTATGCCTATGGCACGAAAAAATAACCAGAGACCCTATAGAGGTATTAGATGTATTTCCGAAATTCCATGAAAATTTGTATAGAGTAGTGGAATAGGAGAACCAAGAAAAGACAAAAATGGAAATATTTATGGAAGACGTAAATGTGCCAAGGTTAGAGGAAGATGAGGTGCAAGATTTAATAGCTAAGATAGGAAGGGATGTGATAAAAATGGTGATATATATAATCAATCAATCAATCAATAAGGAAGCCTCCATAAGCACATGGTATTCCAGTAGAAGTTTGGAAGTTAGGATGGAAAGCAGTGATAAAGATCTTGAAGGTTATGTTTAACAATATTGTAAAAGAAGGAACTGTACTGGCATCTTTGGAAGGCAGCTGTGGTGGCTATAGTCCTCAAAGAAGGCAAATACTCTTTCAATTCAATTTTATATAGACCAATTTCAATTTTTAACCATGACCATAAAGCATTTGTCTGTATACTAGTGAAGATAATGGCTAAAGTCTTGCCAAAAAGTATGGACATGGGTCTATGTGGTTTTGTAGAGGGGAGATTTGAATTATCAGTGTCAGTGGAGCAACAGATAGCACATTCATCTTTGGTGCAGAAGGCTCTGGGTACTATTCTCTCACAAGGTAGATTGATTACTGCCACTGCTGTGCAGCCTAAGGGGGGTGCCACATTCCTGAGTGTATCATCCTCTTTGATGAGAATTTAAACCATAAATCTATCTGCTTGACTTAGTGGCAGCTCAGGTGGATGTAAAAGATCTCATGGAATCTGTCAAAAATAGTAGGGGAAGTTCTACGATACTCTGGTCAAATTTTCCCTAGTAGTATAAATACCACCTCAGGTCTCCCCTGAAAAGAGGATACTAGCCTAGTGGGATTAACCTGGTCAACAAAGGATAAATAAAAATAAATAAATAGCATCAACAGAATGATAATGATTCAGCTGGAAGCAGAGTAAAATAAGTCCCCATTATTGCTAAGTGGGGGGGGGGGGTCTTGATGCAGAAAAGTCATCCAGTAGAGTTAGCTAGGATTTCATAAGTAGGGCAATATCAGCATTTGTATTTCCCTGATAGAATAATTAAGATGTATGAAGGGTCAGAGGCAAGAAACAAGGTAGTAGAGTTTCTCTATGAAAAGCTGTGTTTGAACAGAAGAATAAAGCAGGGATGTCTTCTTTCTCCTTCATTGTTTACCTTATACCTAAAGTCATTAACGAAGAAAATAAGAAAACACAAATTCAATGCAATAACTGATGAGGTACTCTAGAAAAACTCTTTTTTTTTTGAAGATGATCTTATTTTGTAGTTGATAAATCCAGAAAAAATATTTCAGAGGATCATTTTTAGACACTTTCAGTTTTTTTCAGGATATAAATAGATGAAGATAAAACAAAAAGCATTACATTTCTTACCAAACATAAACTGGTTCTGCAGTGCACATGTTTATGATGGCATGACAAGGTGAAGTACGTAAGTTTTTGGATTAAAAAGGATTCTATTATGGTAGCTAAGGATATGTGGGAAGAGACTAAATAAAACATAATAGAAAAACTGAGATGTTGGAATATGTTGACTATGGATATGAATAGGAAGGTTCAAGGAGTGAATATTGTTCTGGTCCTCTTAAAATTATATACAGGCCAGACATATTTTTATCTCCCAGAGGAGAAGATGTGGATCACAATTACTAAAGAATTAAAGCAATTTATTTGGGAGGGAAAGAGGCCAATATTAAGTGGGATATGTTGTCTCTCTCCACAGAACAAGGTAGTTTTGGATTACCAGATTTGAATGGATACGTTAGAGTTACACAGTTAAGTCGCATATACATAACATAAGTAGAATGCTTCAAATCAATGTGGAAAGAAAATATGTTGAACCTGGGGGGGGGGTGATTCATGAAATCAGGAGGGAAAGAGTAGAATGTTGGATGTAGTCACTTAAGGAGAGCAGTAACAACTGTACAGTACATATTTACAAAGTAGCAGAAATGGAGAAAGGAGGTTTTACAAGTAGGGACTTAGAAAGTTGGCAAGAAGGAGCTGGAGTGGGATGAAGCCAAGCAGAAGACTGTGAGTTGGAGACTGGATAATAGAGTATAAACACATAGAAAAGGGCAGGGCAGTGTTAAATGAAAGGCCAGCTCTGGCTGAGTTTACAGTTGAGTCTAGAACAGAAGCTGTGGTAAAAAAAGATAATTAGTAGAGCATATAAAATATTGCATGATAATTATAAGAATCAATCAGAGGAGGTAAGAAAAGAGTGGGAAAGGAGAACGGAAAACAATATACAAAGAAATAATGAGGGATATTTGTATAGCTCCCATGTATATAACAAAAACTAGAAGGTTTAAGAACTTTGTGGAAGTGGTTGCATAGGTATTTTATATTCCAAATAATTTTCAGGAATTCTTCCAGAGGTAGACAGCAATTGCTGAAGGTGCGATGAGAAAGAAAGGGATTCCTGGAAAAAAAGTTTTTTGTGAATGCAATGAGCTGGTAGATTTTAGAAACTTCCTACAAGGTACATTGTCAGAAATACTGGGGGAACAAATTATTTAAGGAAAAGGTTCTTCTGAGCTGGGATATATAAAATGAATTGCCAAGACAAAGGAAGACCCTACAAAGTTTAACACCATTGGCTGCCAAAAAAAAAAGCGATTACTAAAAAAATGAAAATCTAGCTGTGTTTTCTAAGACATTCATCTTGCACTGCTTAATTTTATGCACAGTCCTGCCTGGACATTTAGTAGGTTTCTACAATTTGCTCTTTCCTCTAGCTCATAAGGACCTACCATTAACTTGCAAATATCAAACCACAGTTATGCTTCCTATATTTCTATCTTCTGTATCATTTCTGTTGTTTACCCAACCCTGCTCTTAATCAATCCCTCTGAACTACCCCTTATATGTAGATACTATCTGTCAAAAGATTTCTGCAACCCTCTAGTGATATATTAAAAATCTCAGTGCATCCAATGCAAATAGGCCATCACTCCTTCACTTTCTTTTTCACTAACATGTCTGTAGCCCCAGACTGCTTCTCTCTACCTCACCATACTCCCACATATTCCCTCATGATCTCTCGGGTTCAATCACCCACCCTCAGCCTTCTGATGTTCACACTGTAGCACCACTGTTTGCATCCTTGCCTACATTCCTCTTTTCTCCCTTTCTGCTCTTCACCCTTTAAAAATTCTAATCATCTACCATACTTGTACTCCATGTTCTACTATTTACTCCCCGCAGAAGACAGTTTAACCAAGACTTTCACCAAACAACCCTGCCAAGCTTTGGTAGCTCATCTTTTCAGTAATTTGCAGCTTCCCTTTTTACCCAGCTTGTCATCAGAAGTATTTCTATTATTTATGCTTTGCTGCACCATTATTGGCACCTGTAGCTATTCTAAGCACACAAAACCACCATTCTTTTCCACCTCTTCCTCCTGATAAACCTGTTCCCACAGCTTTATGACTCAGCAGCAAAGCTGTGCAATTTTTGTATAGCTCCACCATTTATGTAGATTATCTGATCTGTGCAGCTCATACTTCCAACAACCATTTAATCTGCCAGTTCTTCTCTGTTCCATCTAACTGACATTCTGTACCATCTTTGTAGTATCTCTGCATGTTGAGTCCTCCTGAACTCACTCTTTTCTTTTTCTTACAAACGTTTCTTTCCTATTCCCGTACCCTGTCGTTCTTCTAAATGTTATTTTGCACACCCCATCAATGTCTTTCTGTTTGTTACTCTTCTTTTCTAGAATTTTACCAGTTGTCCTGTTTCTTCAGCCTACCAGGGCTCCTTCTGAATAACCTCATAAGTTCATAGGAGATTACTAGGTAATGGCTCAAGAGCCCTTGCGACCCTAGTCATTTTTACCCATATTTTAGCCAATCTTCAATCCCTAAGGGCTGTAGGATGGCTTAGATTTGTGCCTATGCCTCTGAATATTTTACAGACTGTCCCTGTCCATTAGGGACATGGGTGCCACCCCAGGAGTGAAGGTATGATTCCTTCCTCATTGATCCACACTGCATTTGAAGAGGGTCAGGGAATGGCTCTGCTTTACATGACAATTGTAAAATAATGTAAAATAAAATAAATGAACAGGAAGCCTGTTCCAGAGAAGAGATGATCTTTGAGACATATATCAGTCTATCCTTATTATCTTCCCTTCTTTAAATCCTGATTTGAATGATAGTCTGCTTTTCAAAGCTTTAGACCTTAACAATTGCACTTATTAAACCCATGTATCATTCTTATTACCTCAAAGATATGAATTTCAGAAATATCTCTTCAGAGATAACCTACCTACTTCAGTTCCTTCTTCCACTTCAATACTAGTTTCCTCTGCTCACCCTCTTTATTACCAGCCAAGGTTTCCACTAAAGTATCTTTTCAGCCACTTATACATTCCTGCCCATCCACTTACTGCCTTTCTTATTGACTGATTCTACTTTACAGCTATAACTCCTCCCATGATGCAAATCTTCTCCCTTCCACTACACCGAAGTTAACTTGTGATTTTCTGTCCCTCTTATAAACTGGACCTTACTGACTACCACCACACATTGCTCAAAGTCCATTACCCCCAGCCTCCTTCACATGTTGCAGCCTGCTATTCTCAATCCTTTCTCTGTTACCTTATCATACACATAGACTGCACACCTTCTGCAACTTCTTAAGCCAATCATCCTGAGGAAGAGCCCCGTGTGTTGCAATCAAAACAGCACTAAGGGCATCATCATAATCCTTGTTGCTTCAATCCTCCATTACAGAACGTGCCCTCCTATTCTACTTATCTAACATACCCATTATGTAAGCCTTCAAATTACTGCAATAACATTTTATTAACTACTGAACTGTCAAAGAAACTTTAATACCCAGGTATTTTCCCCATCTCTAAACCTTAATAGCCAGATATTTTGCCCACCTCCTGAATGCAGCAGTCCTGGCCCCTGCTCCTTGCATTTCCCACCATTATCACCAAGGGCTTCTTTGGCTGATAATGTAACCTAGATATCTCATGAAGTTCCTGTAGTGTAAGTTGAATGCTTGGTATCATGTTGCTTATAACCGCAAATATCAAGATACAATCAATAGTGCCTTTTTTAGGCAAGGTTCAAATGACAAATTCACCACCGTAACAGATACAAGCAAGCAAAATCTGAGGGTAATGCTACTCAGTGCTAGAAGTCTAAACCTCAAAATGCATTCACTCGAGGCACTCCTTAAAATGGAGAACATCGACATCTGTGCAGTGACAGAGACCTGGTTCAAGGCTCCAGAGAGCACCCCTGCATTACCAGGCTATAATTCATACCACACCTTTTAGCCACCTAACCTGGACCGAAACACTAAAAGTGGAGGCGTGTCCATATTCATTAAGGATATCCACACTTCCAGGCTAGTTGCTCAGCATAATGCATCAGAGATTATCCAAGTGCAACTGACTCTGGGCAAGACTGTAATCCAAATTGTAACTTGCTACAGATCCCCCACCATGCCCCAGGATTCCCACTCCTCATTTCGTGATACACTGGAAAATATTAGGGTACAACCCAACACCCTAATAATGGGTGATTTCAACTACCCCACCATTAACTGGGAAAACTACTCATATGAGCACATCATATGGCAAGAAGCTATGTCTTAAAAAATCTATTTTTGGCATTCCTAGTACCCAAGTATCAGGTTTTGAAACAAACATATTCTCCACAGTTTGTAAGTCTCTGTCTTTAATAATCATCTACTATTGCAGTACTCCCAACACAAACACACACATACACACTAAAACCCCCAACATTTAAAAAATAACATTGTGCCCACTTGATTTGCCAGTATTGGTGATCCACCAAAGATATGCTTACTGTTGTCCAATCTACCACTGCTTAGAACCCACCAATGACAAGACAGTACTGGGTGATTTTGTTGTTTGTCAAAAAAAACAAACTTTATATGCTACAGTCTCACATTAGTCAATCCATTACTGACCCATTAACCCTAGACTGCTGTCTCCTTCTTAATCCCTGGGACTGCATTACCTTGGATGACTACTTTTATTTCCTAAGCAAAAGACACAAATTGGAAGATGAAGCAAAAATCCAGACATTCTTTGAAAATCCATACAGTTGGGAGGTATGATTTCATATTCAATACAACCCTCTCCCTGTCAGAAAAGCTGCAATTTAATGAAAGTGTACTTTTAATGTAGGATGCATTTGTGAGCTAACTTTTTTCTATGTTAGCCTCTTTGTGCATGTGTCTCTCTCTGTCATGCATACACACACACACACACACACACACACACACACACACACACACACACACACTTCTACTTTCATGCGCACAAACATTCTGCTTTCATGCATGCACTCACTCACACCATACTTACCTATTAACACAGGTTAAGTGCTGTCTCTTTAAAAGGCAATGGCAGCAAATCCATAGACGAGTCCCTCTTCAGCAAGAACATACGCATTGATTCTTTGGTATGAAATAATGGCGCAAACACACAGACCCTTCTTTGGCGCAAAAAAATCAAAACTAGAAGGATGCTTTGGTGCATGCACACACCGATGTTAGAGTTATAGGTCACGGCCGCGAAAAACACAACAAAAAAGTGTTTTGGGGCATGAGTACATCAGTGTTGGAGTTAGAGGTAGAGGGCTGCATGGCAGAGCTCTGAGGGCCACATGCGGCCCGCGGGCCACAGGTTGGACACATCTAGTATAAAGAGTGGGAAGGTGTGTTTGAGTGTGTGAGAGGTTTAGTGGTTTGTGAGTGACAGATGGTTGGAAGGTATGTATCATCTGATATAGTGAGTTCTTTATGAAGGAAGGTGGGTAGTGTAAGCATGGAGTATTAAATTAGGGTAGAGAAAGAAATACAGCTGTTCACTGGTAGAACAGTAGTGTAAAGTTATTCAAGAACAAACATGGCCGTTTACAGTGAGTGAGGGAGGTGAGGGGGATGTTTGTAAAGGTGGTAGTATAAAAAAATATGATAGCACGTTTGAGTGTGATAGGATGAAATAAACTTAATGTGGGTTTGGGAAAGATTCAAAAGGTAGGATGTTGTGAGACATATCTTGTAGTGGGAGTGAGGCTTAAAATGATTGTGGGTTGGATGCATGGATTCATTGCAGAGGAGAGGTGGATGATGTTGGTTTGATATATGTTTAGTGATAGTGGAGATGGGGGAAATGGGGTAGGGGAGTGGAGTGAAGCCTGGCCCCACCGGTATCAAAGTAATTGGAGAAAAACAATCAATAGAGCTACATTATGCTCAAGGTAAGATAAAAACAAACTGAAGCTTTTCACAGAGACAAGCAGTTTTATGCCAATATATTAGGTAAGTGAGCAGTAGTAAGCCTTTTGCAATGCTGTGTTGTTTAGAAGAAAGGTTATTGTCTCAAAAGATGTGAAATTAGATTTGCATTCAAAACTTATTTAAAAGATGATGTTATGTTTATTTATTTATTTATTTATTTTGTTGTTGGGGGTGCCATTATTTCATAGCCACTATCACAGTTAAATTATTTTGTTTTGCTGTAATTTGCCTTTGTCATACTTTAGGTTTGCTATGATGTTCAGTTTGAAAGTGGAATTGCTTAAATATAGTTTAGTGATATGTTTGTGCAGGGTATGCTAATACTTACATGCTTCCTGCTGGGTAGACTGATATTATAACTGATTGTATTTTAGTGAAGGGGCTGGAGTCCTCTAGTAGTGTGCACACTGCAGCCCAGATAGCTAATTACAAACAAGCAGAGAAACAGTAGCTCATGAGTACATTTTAAAAACATTAAACATACATTAAGTGTTCTTTTCTATGGAGGGTTATTTCTTGGTTGGAGATGAAAAGGTATTTCTGATTGTATTTTCAGTAGTCATCAGGAAGTTGGATGGTACGGCACTTTTAAGTATTTAGTTTACTGTCAATAGCTTAGACAGAAAAAATAAGGCAGAGTGAGAGATTGTTTAGTAGAGAGGGAGAAGATATGGAGCTGTGTTTAGCAAATGATGGACACATATATGGGTCAGGATATGCTGCAATGATTTTGCTTCTCCTTCAAAGTTTAGCTATTCAACTTTCCATAAATTTAGACAGTCGTGATATTTTAAAATTATGTTTGCAGGAAAATGTCATACATTGAAATTATGTGGAAAAGTTGTCCACTGAGTAAATATATAGATCCAGAAAACAGAAATGGGATTAAACTGTGCTGTTAATCTTTTGATAGACTAATTTGTGAAGGAGCTGCTTTAATTGGTATAATCTGCCAAGAAGCTGGTTTGGCTTTGTAAGCTACATACTGCAGAGCTCATGAAAAAGAGAATATGACCAAAGTGAACACCCAGATAAGTAAATGGTTCAAATATTTTTCTCCAGTGTTATGATAAAGTAGAACCAAAGTTGTGTTACTGCTGTTTAGTATTTTATATTATGTTTTTGTTTACTTTTTTGATGGAGATGGCGCATGGAACCAACAGGATGAGTTTCAGGAAGTTGTCTGGAAGGAAGTAGAAGTTGTGCACTCTTTAGATTGTTCAGTGTTTTCTGTCTTTAAGACTGGATGATCTAAATATCAGAATCTAAGCACAGTATTGCCAAATTATCAACATGTTGAAACAATGTAGTTGGCTTGCTGTCTGAAGACATGGACCAAGGACTGAACCTTGTGGGGCAGTAATGGTTTTAGGGTTTGAGTGAAAATGGAACCACTGGACTAATTGTGTTAGCTGGTGGATGTGGAACCAAGGTTGCTCAAGTAATTATTTATATTCTGTAGCTAAATATCTGACTGGCTGTGCCAAATGTCGTACAGTGGTCAAGGTATGAAGTGCCATAGGCAAGCCCATTACGCAGTCTGTTGTGCACATACTCTCCTAGTACAGTGAGGGCAGTGTCAACCACATGACATGTTGAGAAACCATGATAGGTTCAGGTATAATGCCATTATATGACTAGTATGACAGGAGGGTTTTATGCAGCACTGTTTCAAGTAGTTTACTTATATTTATGCATGTATTTATTTATACTTTGTTGACTGTTAGTACTTACTAAGCCAGCTTCAGAAGAGGTAAACTTCATGACACCCATGCACATGGACACTAGAGGTACGACTGCTGAAACCTACACAAATGCACTTTATAAGCATTTACACGAGTGCATGGATCATGCTATCCCTAACAGAACCAAGATGATATCCTGCAAAAAAAGGAAGCCAATATGGTGGTTCCCTGCCATAAACAAACTCTACAACAGAAGAAAGAAACTGTTGCAAAAAAGAGTAAAATCCCATGATTGGAGGAACTCCCTGGTCAGCCTCAATAAGAAACCGAGATCCTTCATAAAATCCTCCAAAGCTAGTTATGAAAACAAAATCACCACTGATTCTAAAGACAACCACAAAGGATTATATAGCTATGTCAAGAATCTCAATGGCAACACTCAGATCTGCTCTGAGTTACAGCACAATGGCACTAAATATACAGAACAAACTGATATTGCCAACATCCTGGCAGATAGGTTCAGTGCTAACTTTACCCCCCACTCACCCACTCAAGGGCCCATCTCTATACTGGAAGAATGCAAAGTTCCTGTAATCACAGCTGCACAGGTAAAAACCACACTCTCCAAAGCCAAGAACACAGCATCCATGGGACCTGACAACATCCCAGGCTGCATTCTACACGAACTACAGAATGAACTGGCACCCCACCCAAGTACCATGTTCAGTCATAGCCTCACCTCAGGCTTTGTGCCCACTGAATGGTGCACAGTGACTTATCCCACTACACAAAGGGGGAGCCACCATGGACCCAGGAACTACTGCCCCATTAGTCTGAAGAGCCTGGACTGCAAGGCCATGGAACATATCATCATGGAACTTAGAGACAAAGACATTGGTAATCTCCAAACTCTGGACCCCATCCAGTTTGGGTTTGTAAAAGGCAAATCGTGTCTCCTAAACCTGATAGACTTCTTTGAATCAGTCACCAAAGATGTAGACGAGGGTAAGGTGGTTCACACAGCCTATCTAGATCTCGCCAAGGCTTTTGACACCATCCCCCACTGTGGAATTATAGATAAACTCACTAAACTCAGTATAAATCCCTGTGTCACAAGATGGGTTGCCAACTGGCTCACTGACAGAACCCACACTGTGAAAGTAGCAGAGTCCAAATCCGACTTCAGACCAGTGACAAGTGGAGTACCACAGGGTTCAGTCCTGGGTCCTCTCCTGTTTGGTATCTACTTCTCTGAAGTACAGGCTAACACAGAATGTCTTTGGCTAATGAAGTTCGCAAATGACTGCAAACTAGGAGCCATAATCAAAACTCCTTACGATATGGACATCCTACAAAAGGGCCTCACTGAGACAGATGCCTGGTGTCAAAGACATGGTCTCAACCTCAATGCCAAAAAGTGCAGTGTCATCCCCTTTGGCAAAAACTCTGCACCCATGAACTACCACATAGGTGGTAGTCTACTTAACACCGAAAGTGTGATAAGAGACCTTGGGACACAGGTGGACAGTAGTCTCTCCTTTGATAATCACATCGCCACAGTAGACAGAAAATCCTTCTATGTGGCACACCTCATCACAAAAGGTTTCTCATCCAGGAAAAAAGAGGTCATTGTTCCCCTCTACTTGTCACTCATTAGACCCATTATAGAGTACAACATCCCTTTTGGTATGTACCTCACAAGACATTTACAACAACTGGAAAGGCCACAGAAATACCTCACAAAGAGAGTTACTGGCCTCAAACAGATGCCCTACGCAGACCATCTCAAAAAAATCCAGCTTTACTCCGTTGCATATTGCCTACTCAGAGGCGATCTGTGTCTAACATACAAAGCTATGTCAAACCCAGAGCTGTTGGACATGCTCCACTTAAAGAAATCCCAATCCCTCTAAGCTACATGCTCTAGGGACCTAAAACTTGTCACCACAATAAACAGAACATGCTGGAGGGATAGATTCCTGTCTCAGAGACTTCCCATACTCTGGAACAAACTACCTATGTATATCAAACAAAGCTCCTCATTAGCACTCTTCAAGAAAAATCTTGATGATTGGATGGGAAATAGGAATTCACCCCAAGGATCACTTCTGTGGCTCTGCTCGACAGGGGCACAGGAAAATAATTTTCTTGGGTGGCGAAAGCCAGGGTACCTTTTTGGCTAGGCTTATATAGGCCCTAGGGCCAATAACCTAGTACCTACCTATAAACCTATGAACTAGGGGAACATTATCCATAACACCAAGGAACTTCCCCTACCCTTTAGAAGAGAGAGAAAGAGAGAGCGAGAGAGAGAGTGAACTGCTCTCTGGAGCTTGTAGGTGGTACTGGAGGACTGTAACTGCAGTTCCAGGAGTTCCAAGATGGAGGATAGCTCAGCAGAGAGGGAGACAGGGGCAGGAGAAAAGGAAGGAGATGAAATAATTGTTACAGAGCTGTAAATTCAGAGACACAAGTGCTGGTAGATTTCATGAACCAGCAGAACCAAAGGAAGAGAAGAAGCATGATGGCGTGTGCATCTGTTGAGGATCTGCTCTATTAGCCTGCTACAACATTTTGTTTTGTCAGGATGTAAGTTGCTTGAAGGGAGATATTGTGCTGAGAGGCCACTTCTCAGGTAATCATGGATAGTCTGATCAGAGGGTAAGATCTGGTTTCCCTTGTTTATGTACCACATACTCATGAAGAAACTGAAAGGTTGGAAACAAACAACAGCTGGTGAAAGGTCTTCTCTATTGGTGGAGCCCCTTTTAAGGGTTTACCTCTGCAACAGGGTTTTTTGTTACAAAAAAAAGAAGTTATGCAGATGCAACAAGGCAAGGAAGAGTGGAAGAAGGAACAGTATTTGCAGTTTTTTCAGCAGCCACAGAGAAAACAGTGGTAAGTATAAAAAGTAAAGATGATGGCAGTGAGATCAGGTATGACATTATGAAAAGCATTATTTTGACATTAGTGTTTGACATTAAAGACATAAAGCAATAATTTATTTGGGAGCTAAAGATTTCTAGGAAGTGACATTTGAAAGCATTACCTTACTGGTAAAAATTTATGACTGAGACTGAAAAAAGAAATACAATAGCACCTTGGAAAGGCTATTTATTTCAGAACATGAGTCTAAAACTAAAAAAAGAAAATAAATGTACAGTTTAAGACTTCATATATGGATGAGCATGAATTAAAACAGTTTTTACTTTCACTACGTAGTAAAGTACATGAATTTACAAAAAAACATGTGATGAAAGAAATGTAAAGACTGGGGGGTGGGAAGTGTGGATAACAATGAATGTTAGGGACAGAACAATTCAGCATTTTTAAATACAATAACTGTGAATGGTAAGGGAGGATTTGTTGGGTACTGGGGCCAACCTAAAGCATGTTATTTCTGTGGGGATGAAAATCATTTAGCACAAGACTGTAACAAATGAAGGTGTAGCCAATGTGGGGAGAGAGAACTGGAAGCCTGTTTGCAGAAAATGTAAAGAATTTGGGCACTTCTGGTTTGACTATTCCATATTGGGAAAGGAAAGCATGGATAAACAGGAAAGCTCAGAAGTGAAACAAGCTGTAGAAAATATTATATGGAAGATGCTAGCAGAGAAGGTGGTGTAGGTGAATGGGATACTTAAGAAAGGTTAAACAATGAAGAGGCTGTTTGAGAAGAAATACCAGTTTAAAGTGGGTTATTAATATAAAGGAGGAGGATAGATTTGCAATTTTAGAAAGTAAAGATCAAGATGAGGGAGAAATTGAGACAGAAGAAGAACAAGAACAAGACAGTGAAAACCATTTTACTTGAATTTGTTTACCAGGGTGCAGCACTGATCAGTTTGACCAATTTCAGTGTCAGTCGGGGATCAAAACATGACCAGACATATAAAATAGACAAGAGTACAACACATAAGTGACAGTAAAACAATATAATGGTAGCATAGTCCTTATGATGCAAGGTAAATCCAATATATTAATTTCCATTATGCACAAAAATTTCAAACCATTTGAGAAGTTAAAGTAGAGTAAATTAGAGATATGAAAAGGTGCAATGGATCTTAGTGGATGCGTTACAGTGGAGAAGAGCTGAAGTAAATCTAACTGATGCTACCTAAGGGCAACATGTGCATTCTGTTTGTTTAACTAAATGTGATTTTAGTAGAGAATGGAACTTGGAATAAGAGGGTGAGTCTTTAATTTCAAGTAGAAGGGAGTTCCACTGTTTTGGTCCGAGAACTGAGATGTGTGGTCAGACATATGTAGCTTGGATTGTGGGATTTGTGTCTTAGGGCCTGAGTGGCTCAAGTTTCTTAGGTTGTGTCTTATTAGTTTTGATGATAAAGGAGGGAGGGTATGTTGCTGTAAGAGTTTGCACAGTTGAGATCCTAAGAGCAGGTCTGCCTCTGGTTAACTGGAAGCCAGTTTGCCCATTTTAGTTTTATACACTGGTGTTCATTTCTTCAGAAGTCTGTAATAAATCTACATACTTTGTTTTCTAGTGTTTGAATAGCTGTGGAATTTTTGGTAGAAGCTGCTGATGTAAGAAGGAGGCTGAATTCAAGATGAGAGGGTAGGATTCCTTTCTCTATTGCAGACCTGGTGGAATGTGAGAGAAAAATGGTTATTTTTGTGCCCAGTAGATTACGGGATTACTTTTAAATGCATTGTCAAGATGCACTTGGAATTAAGGGGTCTATCCAGAGACCAAGATACTTGAAAGAGAAACATGGTCTAAGAGATGATTACTGTGATCATAGATTATTAAATCTTTCTTGGATCTGCTGAGTTTTTACTTAGTACCAAAAAGCATAGATTTAGTTTTGATGCATTTAGTATGAGGTTTTAGTAATAATCCATTTACTGAAATGACTAGAATTAGATTGTAGATCTTGCTGTATAATAGTTAGGGAGTGGTCGCAGTGGTAGACATGACATCTGGGTAGAGGAGGAGAGGAAAGTAAAGAATATTGAGTGTAAGTTTATTGATGTATATACAGAACAGAAGTGGGGGGAATTCTGTAGGTGTATCTTTTAACAATGGAGAGGAGACAGAAGTACAGGAGTTATAGTTCACTGAAAAATAGCAGTAGATAAGTTTGGAACTAATTGATGGCATTAGGAGTAATGCCCAGTTCTGAAAGGTGGATTATAAGAGAGTAGTGATTGACTAACTCAAAGGCTGTAGTGAGGTCTATAAAACTCTACTCAAGAATATGCCTTTGTCCATTGTAGGTGTATTTTTGTTTATAAAAATTTAATCGATCAGAGATCAGATGGTTGTGGCCCTGCTCCTCCCTGACCAGAAGCCATGTTGTTTTGTGAGAGATGATGGTATTTAGTAATATACACTGTGAGTGGAATGTAAACAATTTTCTCAAAAGTTTTGCCCAGGGTAGGGAGGATGGAAATACGGTGATCATATGATAAGAGTGTGGGTTATTTATGTTTGGTGGTTTTATTATGACAGATTTTCATATATCAGGCTTGGTGTTGGTAGTAGGGCAAATATTAAAGATGTGTTTTAGAAGTGTTTTATTTTAGAAGTGCAACAATGAAGTCACGACAGTCATATATGAACCATGAGTGGAGTTTTGTCTGTACCTGGTGGACCCTCCAGCTATATTTGTTCTACTCAAAGGGATAACTTCTTTGGATGAAATCTGCTGGAAATAAAAGAGAAAGTGATATTGTGGGTGGGATGTGGCACCATTTGTGGGGGTGTTTGAAACACATTTGGGCAAGTCACTAAGTATTTGTGGAAATCATCTGCATATAGGCTGAAAGAAATACTAGTAAAATTGTGAGGCATGTTGTGTCCTGTGAGGTTGTTGACTTCATTCGAAAATTTCCTAGGGTTATATTTAGGAGAGTTTTGGTGGTTTTTGATTTTTGTATCTTCTAATGGCATTTTTGGAGATGTTCCTCATATTTGTTTTCGGGACTAGCATTTGAGGTGGGATTGTTAACTCATGGATTAGTCACCTTTTGGGTTCGAAAGTATAGAGACTAAGGGAATATGCCTAATTTATAAATTGGAGTGAGTGAATGAAGGGAAGATAAATAAACATGTATAAGAGTAACTAGGAATGTTAAAGCTGAGGATTATGATGGTTAGGATGAAGATTATAAAGGAAAAGTAGCAAGGTGGCATGTGGTAGTGGAGAGTAATGACATATGCTGGTAGAAGGGAAGATGAGTTTGAGGAGTGAGGCTGGTAGGAGGAAGAGGGTGAAAATAGTGGGTGATGAATAAGGATTAGCATACTGAGATTGCAAGGAGTAGCAAGGAAACAGAAGTATGATGTAAAGGAGTTACAGATGGACAATGAATGGTCAGGCAAGTATGAGTTTAAGGTAAATGGGTCATATGTGGGAGGTAAAATAACATTTGCGGTTATGAAACAGTGTGTGTTAAATGTGCAAGGTATGAAATAATGACAACATTGTTTTACAATGGGGGACATTTTATTGGGAAAGGAGAGGGAGAGAAATTGAAAACATGGAATGAGTGCATTTAAATGTGTGTAAGAAATTTTACAGGTAACTGTAAAATTAACTTTTATTTCTGTTTAGTACACACACACACACACACACACACATATATATATATATATATATATATATATATATATATATGTGTGTGTGTGTGTGTGTGTGTGTGTGTGTGAGTGTGTGTGTGTGTGTGCGCCTGTGTTTGTGTAGATAAATAAATAACAGTAAATATAAATGTGAAGGTATGTGAATGGATGTAGAAAGGGCTGGTGTGTGTGTGTGTGTGTGTGTGTGTGTGTGTGTGTGTGTGTGTGTGTGTGTGTGTGTGTGTGTGTGCAATTAAAATGTGGGTTAAGAATGACTGATAAAAAACAGCTTTAAGTTTGGGGATTAGGAATTAACAGTAATGTAAATATTAAGGACAAATTTTTAATGTGTATATCTTTACATTGTGGGGAGTAAAAGTAAGGATATGTGGATGGCTGAGGAATTTTGGCGTGGAAGGGGAATGCATTGGGCAGGAGCCAATCAGTTTCTATATAGACAGAGCATATGTTCATAAATGGATCACCTTTTCCCACAATTGGTAGGAGACTTAAGAAAAGTAATAAGATCTGGAAGTAAAACACTTACAAAAAAGGAAAGGGATGATATAGGATTTTTTTCCATTAAATGTGAATAGCATTGGAAATTATAAAAGGTTTGGTGGTGCTGTAATGGTGTAAAAAATAGAAATGGGTTATTTTTTTGCTTTCTAGATACCAGATGTAACAACAAAGAAAAAAGAAAAGAATACAGGCAACATGAGGGAGGAAGATATATTGTTTGGAAGGAAATGAAGATGGAATAGGAATGCTTATAAAAATGAAAAAATAAGAATTCTAGATATAACATTACTAGTAGCAGGAACAGTAGTGATCTGTGATATGAGAATGAGACAAGAATGTATTGGATTAATAGTTATTTAACAGTACATTAATATGATGGAGAGAAAACAATTGCTTGAAGAAATTAAAACATTTGCGTTAGTAAATAATGTCAATAGTGATTTTAGGAGAAGCATTTGCTGAAACTACGTGTTACTGTAAAAAATACAGCGAAGTAAACTTTTAAAATAAACTCTAAATCATATACACTGACAACCATTTGTAAGCTAAGCACTTTTATTCAATTTTAATTAACTTCATCAGTGCTAAAACAAATATTTTAACAATCATTATATACCTTAAACTTAATTAAAACTGTTTGCTTTTGCGAGATGAAGTTCATTAAAACTGAACGAAAGTACTTAGCTTAAAAGTTTACTTTGCTCATTCTTTTACAGTGACCACATAGTTTCAGCAATTACTTTTTGGAAATTTTCTTTATTAGAGTTTTAAGCATTACTTGAAGCCTGTTTTGGTGTTTAGTAACGGCAGGAGATTTTAACTGTTTTAGAGTTTTTTTGTTTCTTTAGTCTTGTATGAGTTGGAGTCAGTATATTGGGCTTCATTCAGTATTTGGATTTGTTACTGGGCTTTATTGTCATACATCTACAAACTGATTGCAGTCTATAACAAAATTTCTACCATGAGCTGTAGGACCTCACATATTCAAAAGGATAATATTAGCATTCATACTAATGATCTGCTTCTATGATGTAAGGGTATTACATTCAGAATTTTTTTCTGACTTGACTAATTAAGTGCCAGGATAGGCTCTGACTGTCCCAAATTCCTAAACTGGTTTAAGTAGATAAACAGATAATGAAGGAAAGAATAGCACTATTGGTTATATTTAACAGTGTAGGTAGCCGAGTTTATGGCTGGACTCAACACCTTCATTTCAGATATCATACTGAAACGGTAGCTGACAGGGTACCAAAACAAATAAAATTGAGTTACTGACTCACTGACATCCTCACCTATTAGCCTAGAAGAGATTTAGGTATTAACCCTGTTAATTCCAAAACAGTGGATATCTATCATGTTCTTCCACTCCACTAATTATGAAAAACATTATTTGCAGGTTTACCTCACTGTCTGATTCCTTTAAGAACTGCCGCTAGTCAATGCAAAAAGGCACTATCTTCCAAGTCTCCCTAAACTTCTATCTTCTTCATCAGGAATATTGTCCTCCTCTGGCACATCTAATTACCCCTTGAAATGATAAGAACAAAGATTCCCTAACGCTGGAGACCTCTTTTAGTTTGCTGGTAAATAAAAAAGCATGTATTAAATCTCAGGATGAAGCATGTAATAAAGAAAAACACACAGTGAATTACAGCATAAATTCCAAATGGTCACTTAATAACAGTAAAATATATGGATAGATAGATAATTAGACCGATAGACAGGACTTTGATTGGGGTGGCCTTCACAGGAGAAAAGAACACTGTGCACACTATCAGGCCTATATATAGAAGGCAAAACTCTAATTAAAAATTAATTAGACATTCCAAATTAGTTTCCTAATTAAGCCCATCATGGACAAGTGTGTTAGATTTAAGAAGTACTAGGGCATCTTCACATCTTCATTTCTGCTTTGCACTTTTTCCCTTTATTATACTTTCCTTAACCTGTAACAGCATAGCTTCTTTCATAAAATCTCATCTAATCTTAGATTTTGAAATGAAAGTGAAGATTAGCAGAGATAGTTTGTTAGTCCACATTCTTATATTTGGTGTCTCTTATATACACCTCATTTTAAACTTTTAGTTTGACCAATATAACATGTTGCACAAACACAGTACAGCACAAATGACTCCTTTGGTGTTACAGTGTTGGTTGAGAGCTGACTTTCATTTGAAGGTAATTTAAAAGCTGTAACCAGGAAATGTTATAAAGCCATCAATACATAGTATGTACAATTGTTAGTAGGGATATGTCTGTTGTCCTTCCTCTCTATAAATCAGTGGTTAGGCCTTACATTGTGTTGTGCAGTATTTTGTTCATATGACTCAGCTCAATTGAATTGGCTAAACAGAATACAAACCTGCTAAACAAGACAAATAGCACAAGTTAAGGAATAAGACTATAAAAAATAAACGATTGGCTAGACTGTTTCTAATCATTGTCAATTATAGGTTATTAAAAGGTGAATGTGCTCCCATCTGGAATAAGGAAAGCCAGCAACTTATTTATTTATTTTATTTATTGCCTTTGTTTACCAGGAAAGTCGACTGGGAAACAAGTCCCATTTTCATCAGAGGCTAAGAGAGGAAAGTTCCATATAAATATACAATGCAGAAAAAATGTAAACAAATTAGCTGGTAAGAAACAGTAAAGCAAAATATTTTACCTATATTTAGTTGTTCATATTAGCATAAATTCATTTGGTTATTACAATCAGGAATGTAAATGTAGTTCAGGGCATACAGATACAACAAGCACATTTTTAGTAAGACAGAGACAAAAATAAGAGACAAAGCAATAAAACAAGCAGAAAAAGTTAAGTAGGAGAAAATGTATAGAAGTAAGGAGAGGCTGACATTACACTAAATAAGAGTTGAGAAGAGAAAAAAAAAGTGGGAGTATGGAAAAGGAGAGGATTAAGGGTGATAGGATAGGTGTGGGAGTATTGAAAGGTATAGAGTGGGAGGAAAAAGAAAAACAAATGAGGTGACTGTGATTAGAGGTTGGAAAGAGAATAGAAAGAAATACTGGTGTTTAAGAAACAACTGAATGAATGAGTGGGTAATAAGGCATCCAACACTTAAAGGTGGCAAATTCTTTGAGGGCCTTATATAAGGTGAGTGAGCTAGATTTAATAAATATTAAAACATTGAAAAGATGAAAAACACTATTAGGTTTATTAAAAGAGCCTGTGAACTCTGAAACCACAGATAATTACAAATCTTTCTTTAGCTATGTTGGAATTTACCTCAGAAACAATACCCGATATTGCTCTGAACATTTTCATGATGATGATAATTCCTAATCTGACCTAACAAATATAGCCAAAATCAGAGACTTCTGTCCAAAGCATTGAAATACCCAAATCCTTTACTCCTCCGGTTATCTTCTTCTTCTTTCGGCTTTTCCCAGTTAGGGGTCACCACAGTGGATCACCTGTCCGCTCATGATTGGCAGTGGAGTTTTTTATGGTGTCGAGTTGCCAGCCCGGCGCCCAACTTTCCACAGAAGGCACACACACACACACACACACACACACACACACACACACACACACACACACACACACACACACACACACTCATGCCTAGGGCCAATTTAGAGTGTCCAATCCACCTACAGCATGCCTTTGGGATGTGGGAGGAAATAGGAGCACCCGAAGGAAACCCACCCGACTACAGGGAGGACATGCTGACTCCACACAGAAGGCATCCCAGTCAAGGATTGAACCGGAGAACCTCTTGCTGTGAGTCGACAATGCTAACTGCTGCACCACCGTGGCTGCCTGTCCTCTTCGGGTTATCTCTAAAGTCCAAAAACACTTCCTCCTTGGGACCTGACTGCTTAATTAATAATGTTAGACATGTCCTTAAAATATTTAAACTAAGTTCTGCTACTGTTTTTGTGCCTTGTGAGTGACACACTGTAGTGATGTTGCTCCTGTATAAGGGTGGCATTTCAATGGTCCCAGGTAATTAAGACCTATCAACTTTACAAGCCTCATCTGAAAAGCCATGGAATATATTATAATAGACCTCATAAGCTGCAATATATGGAAACTTATAAAACCTGAACCCCAACAGTTTGGCTTTGTGAAGTGTATATTCTGTCTGATGAATCTGATAAACATAGACCACATTTTAGGCTAATTTAACTAATTTGTTACTGTGTAGAATTCAATGTTTTTGTATATTTTTTATACAGTTTTAAGATGGTTTTAATTTTATTTTTAACAAGGAATTTTAAGTCTGTATATGAAACTTGATTATGGTAATTAATTGTAACTGTGTTGAATAGGTTTTTATTACCAAATTGGGTTTTCTGCTTTTAAATGATTCTCATTAAAGTTCTGATTGCTTAATTGGGGAGGGTATATAAAAGGCTGGGTGTTGTGTGCACATTGTTCTGATGAAATCTCTTTAGTGGAGAGGAAAGCGCTCAACTCGAATAAAGTGGCTGTCTCATTTGGATTTGTTTTTCCTTCTTGCTGGCTCTTGGATTCATTGTTTTTTCTCTACCTTTGTGGTCCTGTATAAGAGTGGCATTTCAATGGTCCCAGGTAATTAAGACCTATCAACTTTACAAGCCTCATCTGAAAAGCCATAGAATACATTATAACAGACCTCATAAGCTGCAATATATGGAAACTTATAAAACTTGAACCCCAACAGTTTGGCTTTGAAGTATAGATTCTGTCTGATGAATCTGATAAACATTTTCAGATGGGTTATGTAGGCTGTATAGAGTGGGCATTCAGTACACAGTGGTGTATTGTGACCTGTTCAAGGCCTTCAACACAATTCACCATGCTAGTGTCATACAGAAGGTAACAGGATTTAAATACTTTAAATAATTTAAACACCTTTCTTAAATTATCACTTAAGACACAGGCACACAAATGTTAAGAGAAAAGAAAACAAACCATATTAACACGTTTTCATTTACATACATTATACATTACTCATATGTTTTCTTTCTTTTTTAAAGACACACATTTAGTCCAACATTACATAAATTGCTCAATTCCTACCTTCTCCTTGACTCCTCCAACTAAACATATTTTTGCATGTACTATTCCCAAAAGGTCCATTTATTTCTACATAATTTGCTCCTTCCTTTTTCTAAATATCCAGTTTCCACTTCTTTTATCCCTTTTACAATATTAAATACTTCAAATACAGTTGGGATAGATTTTGATTTCCATTTTCTATAATTGCTTTTTGGCAGTCAATACAATTAAACTTAATAATACATCATTATGTCTATGCAATTCAGTTTTTGTGTCCCAGCACAAAATAGTTATTTCCTTAGTTAAAGACATTTGCTTTCCCAATATTTCTGACTTAGTATGCTATAGGGACTTTTTTCTAAATCTGCCAGCTCATTACACTTCCACAAAAAACTTGTTCCCAGTTATCTCTATCTTCCCCATAACAGCCCTAACATTTGCCATCTACCTGAGAAAAACGTCTTTGAAGTCTGCTTTTGGTATAAAAATACCTATGCAAACACTTCCAAGCAAAATATCCTGAACCTTCTGGACTTTTTTGGATACTTGAGCGCCATACATCTGACCTCCCATTGTTCACCAGAGTGACTGATTTTTCAATCTCTCTTTCCAATCTTTTGTAACCTTCTCTGACTGATCTTATAGTTATCAAGTAATATTTGTTGTGCCTTATTAATTATCCCATTTTAACAGTAGCTTCCATTGTAGAATGAACTAAAAAAAATCTACCAGAACAAGTATTTCAATTAGGATTCCCCTATCTCTTTTTCTTTGCCTATACTATAACATCAGTCCCTGATTTTTATTTATTTATTTGATATTTGTTGACCAAGTTAGTCCAATTGAGACAAAGCCCTTTTTTCAGTGGAGGCCCAGGGAGAAAAGCTCCACAATTAACAGGACATGGTAACATAACAAAAAGTAGATACAGTCAGATATAAAAAAATAATTAACAATAAAATTAAGTACATGATTAATCTATACAGAGATTAAGAACATTCTAACATTAGCTGCATAATCTACACTATTAGTTCAGTGAGTAGTTACCAAGCTGCAACAGTAAGAGAAGCAGAAAAACTGCTGTAAGTCAAGAGTTTACATCATATGTATAGACAAATTGAGCTAGTGTTGGATGGGTCCAGGTCAAAGTAAAACTTACTAGTAGGGATCGAAGAAAGACAGGGAGTTAGGTGAGAGTGAGGTGAATAGTATGGGGTAGTCAGTCAAGGAGGGTGGTTGCAGTGACAGAGCCATACACTGTTTAGATAGTTTTTCATAGCAATTTTGAATTTATTGCAATGAGCGATATTTTATAATATCCAGAGAAAGTTTATTCCAAAATTGGGCTGGGGAGTAACAGTAGAGGTTTTGTCCTATTTTGGTTTTAGGCTTGTAGATTTGAAGAAGGGTTTGTTCTGAGCTTTGTAGGGAACTAGGTGAGGAGTAGAGGGAGACTAGTGAGGCAATGTTAGGACAGAAGGAGAGCAGGTACAATATAGAATGTATTATTTGAAGCTGTGAGAGGAGCAGATGGTGGGGGAGTTCTAGCCAGCTTAATTTTTTAACAGCAAGACAGTGGTGTGAGTGGTAGAAATGGTCAGCTGCAAACCTAGCAACTTTATTGTAGGTGGCTTCTAGTTTTGAGAGAAGAGTGATTTGAAGGTTAGTCAGAATTTGTGAGCCATAGAATAAGGTGGGGAGAATGTAGGCATGGGATAAGGAGATTTTGGCTTTATTGGGCAAGAATTTTTTGTTAATGTAACGGACACCCAGTTTCTGATGGGTTTTCTTAATGTTGAGAACATGCAGGTCAAATCTGAGATGGTCATCAATGATGACCCCTAGTAGTTTGGTGTGTGATTCCATGGTGATGGGATTGTTATCGAGGGATGAGATTGAGAAGGAAGGTTTGAGATGATTCATAGTTTTAGGGATGAAATGCAGGAGTTTAGTTTTTTTGGGGATTTAGAATTAGCTGGTAATTGGTGAGCCAGGTTTCAATGGATAAGAAGGATTCATGTGTTCTTGTATTTAAGTTAGAGAGGGAATCACCTATGGTAATGACTGTGGAGTCATCTATGTATTACACGATTGATGACTATAGGCAAGAAGTAGAAAGTTGGTTAGAAAAGATATTAACAGTAATTGGTCAAGGATTGAACCTTGAGGTATGCCCATCTGGACAGGTAGAGTCGGAGAGGCTGCAGAAAGCCACTTAACAGACTGAAGTCAATCACTGAGGTAGCTAGTGAACCAGGAAATAGTGGAGGTGGAGAAGTTAAGTTCAGAGAGTTTGTTTAAGAGGAGGAGATGGGAGACAGTGTCAAAAGCCTTAGAGAGGTTAGGAAATAGGTATGAGACAAGTATATTTTTATCTCTATCTTGGGGTATGGCATTAACAAAAGAGATGAAGGTAGTGGAGGTGTGGTGTTTGTGGCAAAGGCCGTGTTGTGTAGAGGTAAGTAGGTTCTCCTGTATGAGGAAGTAAAGGATCTGTTTGTATACACATTTCTCTACAATTTTGGAAAGAGGGGATGGATTGCAATTGGCCTAACGTTAGCAAGTTCAGAAGAGTTACCTCCCTTATGGATGAGTAGGGTATAGAATTTTTTCCAGATTGTGGGTACTTTAGATTCAGTAATGGAACGGTTAATAAGTAGAGTGATGGGAAGGGCACGAGGGTCAGCTGCTTTCTGGAGAAAGAGTGGGGGTAGGTTATCTATGGAGGGGGAGCAGGGTTTAAGTTTTAGCAGCAAGGATTTAATATAGTTAGTGGATACAGTTTTCAAAGTGAAGGCCTGAGATTGGTTGGAATGTGTGGGAGGGTTAGAGGGGATGTTTGCATATGGGTTGGGACTGGTTTGGAGTGCTAGTTTGCTGATAGTGTCAGTGAAATAAGAGTTAGAGTTGGTGGCAGATTCAATGGGGGTGTTATTGGGGCAAGGCTGGGGGGATGAAGGTTTGCCTGCATGCAGGATTTTGTTGATGGTGTGCCAGACTTTCTTTGGGTTTGCTATGTGGGAGGTTGGAGGGTTGTTATAGAAGTTTTTCTTGTCATTATGGATGGATTTCTTAGTAAGGTTACGAAGTTCTTCATAGTGTTGTAGGTGGAAGGGAAGTTTGGTTTTGGACCAATTCCTCCAAGCCTTATCTCTTTTTTTGCATTAGGGAACAGGTGGTTTGTGTGAGCCAGAGGGATGTGATAGCTTTTACTCTAACAGTATGCAAGGGGGGACAAGGAGTTGAGTACATTAAGTAATATAGAATTGAACTATAGGACAGCATCATCTAGGGATAAGTGTCTAATGAAGGACCAGTTTATTTATTTAACATTTGTTTATTGGGAAAGTCCAACCTGGAATGAAGCCAATTTTCAGAGGAGGCCCAGGGAGAAACACTTCAGATGCAAGTCTTTGTAATGTAGGAGTAAACCAGAGCACCCAGAGGAAACCCACATGAATGCAGGGAGGACATGCAGACTACACACAGAAGGCACCCCTGATGAGAATTGAACTGGAGAACCTCTTGCTGTTAGGTCACAATGCTACCACTGCACCATCCTATAATTAATAATGTAATCCAGTTAATGGTGGAGAGATGACTGTTCAGCATATCAGAGTCAAAACTGGACAGTTTGTGACAAGCTATGTATTTATGTGGTCTTGTATAATGAGGAGAGAATCTAAGGACTTTGATTGGGCAGTGGTCACTGAGACAATCAGGCAGTGTTTCTGGGAAGTGATATTTATGGGGATGGGAGACTAATATCCAGTCAAGAAGAGTTCTAGAAGTAGCTGATTTATTAGTGTAAGTAGGAATGGAGATTAATTGGGAGAAGCCATGTAAGTTAATAGAGGACCTTGGGGTATCTAAGGAAAGGGACAGCCAATTAATGTTTGTGTCACCCAAGACTATAATTTCATTAGGTGGGTGTTGAGTGAACCAGGAGAGAATACTTTCTAATGCAGGGATATTGTTACCTGGAGGAATGTAAATTGCAGCTATGGTGATTATGTTGTGGGCATTTATTATGCACTTAGTAACTATCAGTTCAGCTGAAGAGTCAGCGGGAGAGGGGATATCTAGAGGGGTTACTGTATGGTGGTTGTAGAAAATGTTAGCAACTCCTCCACCTTTTTTCTGGGTTCTATCAAGTCGTGAGTTGTTTTATCCTGGGGGTAGGAAGTCTTTATCAGGAATGTGGGGTTTCAGCCAAGTTTCACAGAGAGTTATGATGTCAGGAGAGTGAAGAGTCATCCAGACATTGAATTCACTGACTTTGTTAACCATAATTCTGATGTTCATGGAATAAAGAGAAAGGTGTTTTATAGGAGTGGTAGGGTGAGAAGGGGTGTGGTGCTTGGGCATAGAGTCAGAGGAGGAGGGGATGTCAGGTCCAGGGTTGGGATGGATGTCACCAGATAGGAGCAGGTAGTGAGAGTGGGAAGTGTGTAGTGAGAAGGGGGGAGAGGGAAATAATATTTCACCTTAGTTTTAGAGAAGATTGTGGAGCTAGGGGGAATTTGGAGTATAGGAAGTTGGAGTCTGAATTAGGGGGTTGGAGAGGCTATCAGAAATGAGTGAGGGACCAGTGGAGTTACAAGAGGATAGATAGAGGTTGGTGAGGGGTGGAGGGGGTTTAATTCAGTACTGTAGAAAGAAAGAAAGATTACATAAAAAGATTAGGGAGGAGGTTGAGAGAAGGAATAGAACTATGTTGTAGAAAAGTATGATGGAGTAGGGAAGAAGGAGTGGGAGTAGTCAGGCTGAAAATATAGAGGAAAAGACTGGATATGTATTGAAACATAGGAATGAGTAGTACTGATTAGAGAGGGGAGATTAGTAGGGAACAATAATGATTAGAGAGGTGGGATTAGAAGCCTAAGTAGTATGCCAGGAATGGGAAAAGTCTATATTTATTTAATTGAGTAGTTTAGGTGATTATATTAAGAATGGTCAGGCAATTTATGCATGATACAAGCTCAGTGGGGAGAGAAATATAGTGTAAGTTAAGTTAGGTAGGGGTAATGAGTTGTAGATATGAGCAAAAGGAGGGGTTAATGAGTTCTACAGGTGGGGTCAGAAAGGGAGCAGGGAATAAGCGGAGAGATAGTGCTGACAGAATTTAAGTCAGTAGTTGAGAGAGTGGAGATAGAACTGGTGGTTTGATTGAGTGAAGCTGATTGGATGGCAGGGGAGAGGTGGGGAGGAATGTGAACGGGGAGTTAGCTATAAAGGAAATGAAGTCAGGGCTGGGTGGGAATGGGGGTAGGTTAAGGGGCAGTGTGAGCCTTTACGAAGCAGGGCAAATGGAACAGGATGAGCCACGGAGTGGATCAATGCAGTGTCACAGAGTCAATCAGTTCATGTAAGTGAGAACAAGGGTCGGTAGAGAAGTACCTTTCCAAATCTAGATAATAGATATATTAAGAGACAAGAGTAAGCTTAATAGACCAGAGAAGTACATATGTAAGGGTTGTGGCTAAGGAATAAGCTCACACTCCCACTTAACACCACCTATCAGCTACCTACAGTTTGTTTGTCTCTTTCGGCTTTTCCCAGTTAGGGGTCGCCACAGCGGAACTCCAGTCCGCTAATGATTGGCAGTAGATTTTTACGTGCTGGCTTGCTGGGCCTAACGCACAACCTTCGACGAAGGCCATTCATGCATGTCGCCACACAGAAGACGCTCTAACTGAGAATCGAATGGGCAACGTCTAACTGTGAGGTGACAATGCTACCGCAGCACCACCACCGCAGTATCAGCTACCTACAATAAGAGTATAATTTGATCATTTCTTTTTTTTTTTTGTAAGGGTATACATATGTACATGCATTACAGTATACTCAAATGATTAACTAAAGATGGACCCCTGCCCTCAAAAAAAAAAAAAAAAAATATATATATATATATATATATATATATATATATATATATATATGACTTTACTATATTGTAATAACTTTCTCCTTTTCACTAAAGTGCCTATTGTATATTGTACTTTCTTTATTGTCTCGAGATATTTCTGTTAAATTCTATGTCAAGCTGACACTGTACCTGTTAATGCTGTTCTTGTTTTATTGGAAATTTTTCTCCCTGGGCCTCTGCTGAAAATGGGCTCACACCCAGATGGACTATCTCGGTCAACAAATGTAAAATAAATAAATAAATACATAAAATATTCAGGGCTCTTTAGGAAACTGTGGCATGTAGGAGCTATCTAGTTTAGACACTGAGTAACTAAAGAACTGGGGAGGGTAACATGAAGAACCATGCAAGAGTCTGGTAGAGGGGATGGAGATGAGGACCCCAGTAGTGTGCAGACTTGTGGCCGATAGGCTTAAGCTGTTGTACAGAAGTACACATTTTAAAGACCTACACTAAGTTTCTTAGGTAAAGATCATCCAGCAGTGGACAAAAATCCTCAGGTGTAGGACGCATTCTTGGGAGTACATCTTAGCAGGTGGGAGGATTTCAAGCAGCAACCGATGGGACTGCAGGCTGAGAAAAGAAAGAAAAGATAAAAAGAACATTTTAAGAGGTTTGGAAATATGTAACAGAAAATATAGAAAGGGGACAGGTAGTGTATTTAAGCAAAAATACCAGTAGATGAGATAGGAGAGAACATGAATGGATAGGTAGAGGTATGAGCAAACAATGCTATCATTAGTTAAAAACAATGACCATAGGGAAGGCAGTCTCGAACCTGCAGTCCAAATGCCTTGTTGGCCTCATCCCACTCTACAAGCTTTCCCTCTCTGGTTATTTTCTCCTAATAACTTGGTTTCTTTCCCAGTTTTCTTCAGTAAATTACAGCCCTCTCTTACCTATTTTCTATACCCCTACTGGCAGTCATCTCTATTAGCAAAATCTCCTTTCTCCATTCCCTTGCTGGCTTAAAAATTCTTAGAATTCTAATTTCTTACAATACTTTCTGCAACTTTATGAATATAATATTCTGTATAATATTATTTATGGGTGTTATTATTCTCTTCAGGGATCTGCAATTAAAATCACACTCTCTCTTTTTTTCATTAAACGGACCCCCCCCAACCTGTTCATCATCATCCTTTTCAACTTTTAATTATAACCTTCTGCTTGTGTTATGCATATGAGTTCTAACTGTGTAACTCTAACATATCCCTTCAACTCAGGTAATTATAAACTGCCTTGTTCTATCAGGATGATCAACGTATTCCACGTAAGTCTTGCCCTGTCCCCCTCCCAGATAAATTCTTTGGACTCGTTATTAATTAGAGTCCAAAACTTCTCCTCTGGTTGATAAAAATATGCCTGACTTCTATATAAAACTAAAGGAACTGAAAACATTTTCACTGCTTGTATCGTACTATCAGTATTCATAAACAATGGCTTCCAGTTTTGTTGTTATATTTTGATTAGTCTTCCCACATATTCTTACCTGACATAACAGAAGACTTTTAAATCTGTATTCCCAAATGCTTCATCCTATTGTAGCTGCATAAATATGGGTTTTGCTAAACCATTCCAACATAATGTGGATTAATGCCATTTAGCTGAAGGTAATTTTGACAAATGGAAACATATCAAAACCGATTTACTGAAACTACCTTCTGAAAACATTACAACAAATGTTTTTGTTGTTTTGTTTTTTTGCGGCTGGGCAAGCTCCCCCTGCACCCACTGGACTTGTATATACCAACATCAAGGTTGCAAAACAGTGGAGAAAGAAAGCAAAGTGCACTGTTACTGAAAGCAGTTTGAGTGAACAGCACTTACTCTTTTTCCATTCCCCAAAACTACATTCGTCCAAATGACACATTAACCATAATTTACAGTTATAGACCTTGTTTTATCTTCATTAATGTTATATCCTGAAAGAAGTGAATCTGTCACAAACTGTCCCACAAGACCAAAATGTCATTTTCTGGATTTATCAAATAAAAAGTAATATAACCTGCAAATAAAGTCAGCTTTTCTTGAGTATCATACCAATTAATTCCATGAATTTCTGAGTCTCTTATTTTCTTTGCCAATGGCTCTAAATATAAAGAAAATAACAAAGGGAAAAGAGGACACCCCTGCCAGTTTCCACTATTGAAACACAACTTATAGAGAGGAATCCTCCCACTTTAATTCTTGCCTCTGATCAGTCATATATTCTCTTAATTAACCTTATTATTGTACAGGGGAATGCAGATTCATCCATTGCTATATCATAAAAATCACTCCTTAATCTATCAAAAGCCCTCTCTGTATCAATACTCACCAACATTTTGTGGTATTTTATTTATTTATTGTTTATTTATTGATATTTGTTTACCAGGAAAGTCTGACTGGGTAACAAATATACATTTTCAGTGGATGCCCAGGGAGAAAAGGTCCAGAGCATTAAATAACATCAAATAAATACTAGTACAAATGTAATTTTAAAAAAAGTATATATACATACAGTTTGATAGTGGAATACATAGGGTACAATAAAGCATGAGGAGACATCAGTTGTGGAAAAATAAAATAAAAGGAAATAAATTAAAATTGGCAATCAGTATATACAAAAGTATTAGAAGTATAGTCTGCGATGCTAGGAAATAAAAGTAAAAAGATAAAACTCTACCCTAAAAGTGGGGAGAAGGTAGGTGTTGAAAGGTCCAGATAGATAGTATGATAAGAGGTTCATTTAGGTTAGTAAGAATGTAAAGTAGTTGTTACTATAGATCATGCAGGTGAGCAGCACGGGCATAGCCATGAGTTAGTGAGAAATTCTTTGACAGAGAACTTAAATGAATGCAGACTAGATATAGTTCTGAAACAATGTGGGGTAGAGTTCCATAGTTTGGCTATGCAATATGCGTATAAACTTTGCCCCATATTTTTTTTGTCATAGATATCAAATAAGTTTTTGTCTCAAGAGCACGGAGGTTAATTTGGGAGATAGCGATGAAGTACTGAGGAGACAGAAGGGCAGGTAGTGGTGTTATATAGTTTATATGGGTTAGAAGAAGTTCTGTTTGTCTAGATGATATGGGAGCTCTAACCAGCTGAGAACATGTAATGCAAAGCAATGATTAGCTTTATGTGGCAGGTTAGCTATAAATTTGGCTTTCTTACTACAGCACTGCTCCAGTTATGATTTAAGAGAGATCTGAATGTTGTTTGAAATAGGTGAGCCATAGAGAAGAGGGGGTAAAAGATAAGAGTTATCTAGGGTGACTATTAGAAGGAGTAAGGACTTTTTTTTTATCTATATAATAGACCTAGTTTTTGATGAGTTATTTTTGTACAGTGTCGTATGTGAAGATCAAACTTTAAGTTGTCATCTATGATGATTTCAAGCAAATTGGTAAGGGTAACTACTTCAAGAACTGTATTGTTTAGAGAGGTAATGTGGATGTTACTTTTAGCATTGGCATGGGGCTTTGGAAAAAATAGTTGCAGTTTAGTATTTTGGGGATTAAGTAAAAGCTTGTTTTGATGTAGCCACAGTTCAGCTGAATTGAAGGCATTTTGTGTCATGGATTGTAGTTGTAGTGGGTTGTCTGATGCACAGATAAGAGTCGAGTTATCTGCATACTGAATAAGGCAAGTTTGCTGAGAGGAGGCATATAGATTATTGATGAAAAAGTTATAGATCAGTGAACTGAGAATAGAGCCTTGAAGAACAATTGTTTTTAACTAGGAGAAAAGTATAGAAAGAAGATAGCCATTTGGGAGATTGATATCTTTCAAATAGGTATTTAGAGAATCATAGAATAGTTGGTTGGGAAAGACCCAAAAAAAGATATTTGAGACAGACATTTCTTGTGACATTGTGTGAAAGGCTTTTGAAAGATGTAGAAAAAAACAGAAGAAATAAACTTTCCTTGGTCTCTAGCCTTATTAATGGTTTAGGAGAGCTGTAGTGGTGCTATGCCCTGGTCAGAAACCATGTTGTATTGGGGTTAGGAGGTAGTTTTGCAAGCGGTACTGAAGGAGTTGCTTGAAATACACTTTACCAGATCCTAGAAAGGAGAGACAAGATGGCATTCAGCATAAAGTTAAAGATTTCAGAGTAGCCACCTCCTTTATTGAGAGGAATAATGAAGAACTTCTTCCACAGGGCAGTGGCATGGGATACTTGAATAGATCTGTTAATGAGAATTAAGACTGGGTATGCTATAGATCGGCAGCAAGCTTAAGGTACTCAGCAAGGATATCATCCGAGGTAAGAGAACAGGGCTGAAGTTTCTTTGCTAACTGTTTAACATATGATGTGGAGACAGGTTGGAGATTGAAGACATGGATGTCAGGACTAGTAGAGTTATGAGAAATATTAAATGGTTGGGAAATGCTGGTGGTAAGAGAGGCTGTGATGTTGATGAAGAAATGTTAAATTTAGTAGCCGTTTCTGAGGGGGATAAGTCTGGATGGTGAAGAACGAAAGCCAAGATAAACATTTTTCTTAATTGAGCTCCAGAATTTCTTTGGATTTTTTAAAGACTATTGTGTGGGTGAAAGTAATATTTTTTACAGATGAAATTGCTTCTTGTTGAAGTTCTGCAACTCCTTGTACAGATGTAAGGTTTGAAAGGTTTTATCTTTGTGCCATTGTTTCCATGCTTTATCACATTTTTGCATGTGAATTCTTGTAAAATGAGACGGCCAAGGGATTTGTGTATTTTTAAATAAATAATGACCAGACTCTTATTTCTGGTAGGAGCAAAGGTATTTACAGTATTCATGAATATATTGTTCAGTTTATAGATGCCTTGATCTAGGGGTGGGGTTCTGAGTGCAGACCAGTTGACTGATTTTAGTAGATTATAGAACATATCAGGATGAAAGAAAGATTTTGAGTAGTTCTGGATTGTTTTTTTTTTTAGGTGAGTGATTTCTCTATTGTTGAATATAGGTTGATAGTTACTAAGATAATTTGGTAAAACCCTGAGATAGCATACTTGCTGGGGTCGAAGATGAGTCTCCAGTCAGGGATAGAATTTTTATGATTCGCTTTGTTGAGATGAGTAGGAGAAGCGATCAGCTGTTTGAATCCATATAAGTTAAGACTAGTAGTTAGGGTGTTAGATGTCACAGAAAAGCAGTTAATGTTATATCACCTAAGATAATGGTTTCAATAGCAATATGTGTAGCTATTCAGCAAATATATTTTGTGATAAGACGTAGAGAGCAGCTATACAAAGTTTCTTATGTTTATTAACATTGAGAAGAGAGATAAGTTCTGCATTTTGGAAGGCTGGTATGTTAGTTTTGATGGGTGAGAAACTTAGACAATTATTATATACACTTGCAGTGCTTCCTCCTTTTTTGTGCAGTCTGTCACATCGAATTATATTGTAGCTAGGGCATAGAATTTCATAATCTTTTATCTGGATTTTAGCCATGTTTCGGTAATGACAGTATTATCTGGTGAGTATTGAAGAAACCATGTTTGTAGGTCTGTAACTTTGTTTAGAATACTATGAATATTAATGGAAATAATATAAGGTTTTGTGGGTGTTGTATAGGATGTGAAGATTGGGGGAAGATGGGTGAAGGCTGCCAGCCTAGTGAAATAGAATTTGATACATAATTCTATCATTTGTAAAAATAAATGTAAAATACAGGCTTGTGTTCTTAAATGAAAGAAAACACTGAAAAATGTGAACTTCAAGATTGTAGCAACATTACCATCTGCTGTAAGGAAAACTAAGCCAAGCATTTCAAATGTTCTTTGAAGTCAAAATTATGTCTTGTATATTTATTGATCTAAATAGTGGTGCCAAAGAGGCTAACTGAACACATTCTTTCTATTGTCTTAACTTAAGGAATAATTACTAGAGTGTACATGTGAAATGTCTTTTATTATTGTAGTTTCCTGAGCAGGTGTTAGATTGTTAAATAATGTAGCCTTTTGGCCTGGGAACGCCAGACTAAGTGTAAAAATGATGTAATCTGGGAGGGCCCAGCAGAGATGTTTGTTAGCGAGCTTAAAAACTATTGTTCAGAGAGAGACTGTAAGCATTTTGATCTTGATATCCAACGTATCAGCACTCTGCTGTTGTCTTTATGTAAGTAGTATCTTAGAAGTATGTTTTCTTGTAGTAATTGCTAGGAACTTAGAAGAAAGTTAGACTAAGTGTTTTTCTGTTATATCAGAACTTTTCTACTGTATTGTTTTAAGTTTCTGTTTGATCTCTGAACTCTTAGATATCACTGTGGTGTAGCAGTATTGTCTTGTGTTTTTAATTATTTATTATTAAATATTTTAAAAACCTTTTACCTGTGGCTGGTTTGTGTAAGGATAAGTAAGCTCTAGAGTACATTGCATATTTATTGAGTTTATTATACAAGGCCATTCTAATAAGCCTTAGTCTGATTAGTCACATTACCAGTTGGATAATATTATTGCACACTAATAATTGGACACCCTTTTAAGGACCTTTGAGTAGCTGATAAGTATTAGCTGGTGGTGGCAGAAATTACTACCATATAGTCTGGGTAAAGGGGCACAGCTGGAGAATCTGTGTCAGCCTTTCCCAGGAGTGTCTGTGAAGTTGTATAAATACTTATCTGAAAATGTGTGTGGTATGTCAGCTACCTGGGCAGGGATAAGAAGCACTGGTGGGACAGAGAGTGTACTGGAGGTTAGCTTGCCAGCTAGGCTGAGATCTGGACCCTATAGCTGTGCCAGTGGGGAGTCTTATTGGGGACCTAGGGAGCAACCAGCCCCAGACTGACTGTGATCTATGTGTGGACTTAAGGGAAATTGTACTTTACTGTGTGTATTTGTTATCCTTTCTCCTATGTGAGATGCCCTCCCTGGTGTTAGTGGTGAGGATTGAGGCTCCTTGATTGCTGGGCCAGTGCTCACCCGTTACATAGGAGTTAGGGGCAGAAGATGGTGGACTGGATGAGGCTGAGGGGCCAGGGATGGGATGGATGTCACCATAAAGAGTGGTTTTAGATAAAAGTGGATTAGAATTAGTTATTTATTTGTTTTTATAAAGTATATTAATTTATTCTAGGTTATGTTAAAGTGAACTGAATGCTTATATGTTTTTGTGTTTGAAAAGGTGAAAAGGATGACCATTAAATAAATTTGAGGAAATAGATATGAAGGAGGGCTTAGCCTGATTTTAGGTAGGTTGGCTGGTAGCGTGTGAGTGTGAATAAAGTATGAGTGCAATGATAGGTAGTAAGATGACACAGAGTATGGCCCTCCTGAAGAAAAAGCCTAGAGAAGTGTACTGTCAAGGCATAAATATTCATCAGAATTGATAGCCTTGGAATGTCTATGATTCTATAAATCCTTGCAAGCATTTGTTTTCTCATTTTATTGTGAACTGCTATTTCGAAGTTTGATCATTAAACCTTGGACAAAAGTTGCTTCATCTTTGAAAGTAAAAAAAAAAAAAAAAAAAAGATTTAATTCCTTTAATTATTCATAATTTTTGTCTAGGCCAACATTGAATCAAAATGTTTGGAAAAAAAGCTCTAAAATGCACATCAGATTGTTTACAATCCCATGACTTTTGGTTTCCTACTATCCCACAGACCCTCAGCTCAGCTCTATTATTTTCTCTTCAACTACTACAGTGTGGTCTTGTCCATTTATGGTGTGTTGAAAGATGCAGGAAAGTGGAAGAGTAAGACAGAACATGACAAACAGAAGGGAAAAAAGTAATCTGGTTAGTGTTCTGAGGACAGGATTAGAGGTAATGACTGGGGCACTCAGGTATGTGCTGGGGGGGTAGTGGACAGCAAGGGGGCACCATGTCATTTCACTTAAGGGAGGCCCTGACTAACACAAAAAAGATTTTGTGTGTATTTATTAACTACCTGTATAATTGTGTGCATTTTACCTCTTTTCACATTTTTAGACTTAGAGGTTTTTAGATACAATTTTACAACTTTTCCTGCCATTTACATTCAAACAATTATTTATTTTTTGTGAAAATTAATTCCATTCCATCAGAATGAAGTTACAGGGAACAATTATTCAGAAACATCCCACATTCCAAAGACATGCAGAAGGTGGATTGAGAACTCTAAATTGGTCATAAGTGTGAGTATACATTGAAGTGTGTAGTGTGGAGGAATAACAGCGGCTGGGATAACCACCTAGTGGTGTAAACCTTGGCTCTAGATGATTGTCACTGTTGAAGTGACACCCCAACCTCCATGTGCAAAAATGGGAAAAAGGAGTTGTATATGGATGGATCATTTACCGGATTTTTCAGCTGAACATGGCTACAGGTTACGTGCATATATTTTCTTCTACAATTTACATAAAAGGCCAAGTACAAATACAATTCCTTCCATCATTGCTTGGTCATCTTGTAAATGCAATTTCATAGCATAGTTCCATGCTATATATTTTACAAAGCTTAATAGCTCACAAACGTTCTGTCTCTGAATTAAAAAATAAGCTAAGCCCAGATCCGACATCGCATTTTAAGTCACTTTTATTTATCCCGGTATCATACCTCTCAAATTTGCCTGAATTTTGCTCAGAATGTTGGTCCGTCTCTTCTACAAGAATTTGAGTTGTATACGTCTTCACTTTAGAATATATATGCTAATGCATATATTCTTACTCTGTCAATGTCTCAGGTTATTAGAAAATATTAAAAGTGTCCTCGATTATCCCTGACTTTTCTGGATTTGTCCCAATTTCTGGAGATATTGCTGAGAGAAATGCCTGGCATCACAAAAGCATTTCAGATCTTTAAAAGCAATTGTTTTCAGAGTTCTGTTTCAGTGAATTACCTACATTATGTGTAAGTGAGTGAATGCATGTACGTAGGTATGAGAGATATATGTGTGTGTGCGTATATACACACACACATATATATATATATATATATATATATATATATATATATATATACACATACACACACAAAGACACATGTGAGTACATAAACATACACACACATGTATATATATTTTCATATTTTGCATAATGCTACCTATACAATTTTCTCGTGACAACAGTGCAGATCTTATACGGTTACGAATCATCATCTGTTTAAATTTTACTCAGCAACGCCTTTTTCTGCGGGCTGGTGGACATACTGAGCTCCACCCCTTTAAAAACCGGAAAAACGACGGGTGAGTGTAAACCAAACTAAACGTTGAAAGCTGCAATATATACGCTACCTACAGAAACAAAAAAAGCTCCACCCATTTTCTCCTACGGTGCTGTTTTGGACCAGGTAATAGTACCTGTGCGTACCGTATTATGGAGGCATGTTCAGCTATGTTATGTTTGTCATGGGTTTGTCTGGCAAGCGACAATTTGATAGCAGTGCCTTTACTTTTAATAGCGTGTGTATGTTTACGTTGCTCTCCAAGCATTTCTGTGTCATTGTATTGTGTATCTTTGGATCAGGTAGCAGCACAGTATGATGTTATTTGGAATCGGTATTGTTTGGTTAACCTTCCTGTCCCATACGGTATATAGCTTCATTTTAATGAGTAACTGGGTATTTTGAGAGTGAGGCATTGCGTTTCTCGTGGGTATGTATAGATAAGCCAGTAGATGTTATTAAAGCAAATGTGTAGTAGGCAGGTGCTGTCAGCATTGTACCGGAAGCGTTCTTTGTGTGGTTAATGTTAGCAGACAAATTGTCTGTTTAAAGCTTTTTTGCTGTGCATTCCATAACTGTAAGAATTTGAAAAGGGTAATCCTAATTTTCCCTCTTTTTCATGCGAGGCCTACGTAGGTTTGAGTAGTAATGATCCCATAATGGTAATTTTAAAGGTATGTTGGGCATTGTTCGGGATGGAGGTGTGAAATTTTATCTTTATCTCTTGCTTGTTTTCCTTATTTAAAGATTACAGTGTTGCAGTTAAGCACACATGCAAACGAAAGATAGGTCGTGTAACTCGGTACAGGAGTATGGTTAAAGGAGATAAAGATTGACATACCCTCTAGGAGTGATTTAAGTCTGTGATTGGCAGTCTGCCTGTAACATGTCAAGCACCATTTTAAAACCCCAGGCAGATGACTGTCTGGTGTGTTCCTTGTATTAATTCATACCCTTCAGAGAGCTGTGCACTTATTTCATATCTTACTGCCTGAATATGAATTTCGAAATGGTACTTCAGAAAGGCAGAGGACTCCCTTTGTTAATTGGGGGCACTTTTTAATATATTACTATTAATAAACTTGATACAATGAGAGAATAAGAGAATGTAAATTTTCTAAAATAAAAGTACCCTATAATTATTATTACTTATTTATTAATGATAACCAGTCTCAGCCGTGGTGGAGCAGCGGTTAGCATTGTCGCCTCACAGCAAGAGGTTCTCCCGTTCGATACTCTGCTGGAGCCCCTTCTGTGTGGAGTCTGCATGTTCTCTCCACGGATATGCAGGTAGATGTGAGTGTGAATGGGCGTGCCTTTTTTGAAGATTGGGTGTCGGACTGGCAAATCGGCACTGTAAAAATCCACTGCCAATCATGAGCGGACCGGAGTTCCACTGTGGCAACCCCTAACCAGGAAAAGCTGAAAGTCTTTTTATTTATTAATGATAACCCACCATCTTTTCTAAAAGTCACCAGTTTTCGGCAGGATTAAGAGGGAACCAACCTAATAAGTTTGAGGTAAAATCCGGGATGTCCCTGAAAATCAGAGACAGTTGAGAGGTATGCAGAGAACTTCTTCCTTTGGATGGAGAATTGTTGTCCTGTTAAGTGTGCATTGGAAGTGCACAGTGAATTCAAATACTGGAGGAATGTGGCTTTTCACACTCTTCCTGTTCATTTTAACAAGCTTGGCTACTAGAAAAAAATGTTCTCATTGGCACATGGTATAAAATCTTTAACTTTTTGTCTAAAAAAAAAATCATAATTCAGTAAAGTAGTACTCCTCCTTTCCTTTGTGTATGCAGTCCCAATCATGCCTCACAGCTTGGCCAGCACTTGCTTTAGGCTATAGTGCAGTAAAATATGTATGTTTATGATTATGTTTAAGGACAGAATATTAGTCCTAATGCGGTTGAGCTTCTTTCCAGCAGAAGACCATTTAATAGACATGTGGTAACCAAAAATCTTTGTGTGTGAGGGGTCTTCCCACCACCAGTGCAAGGGGCTTTGCTGCCTGCACATCCTTATTTACCACCATGACAACCACCAAGCTTGCTCAGGCTTAAGAAAAGATTATTTTGCAGCTGTTTTTCATGTGGTGCTCAGCCAAATGTCTAGTTGGTGTTGTGGCTACAGTATTCATTTGTTTCTATATTTTGGACAAAGGTACTATTGCAGTATGGCTGTCGGAAGATATTTAAGCCCTACTGTTCTTCCACATGTTGAGAAGGTCTCATATGTTGATTGTGCAGTGGAGGGGGCTAGTTAATTGCTTAAATAATTGATGCTATCCATTGTGGCCCTGATTCCACTGTAGATAGACATCTGTGTCAGTTCTCTGCAATGAATTGTAGGCAGGGTGCATGTCCAATACCCTAGTCTTTCCCAGAGGGGAAAGGTGAGCAGGACAGGCTGCACCTCATTATTCCTGTTCATCCCTAACTGAGTTGCTAATCCAAACCGGATTGTCTGCGTCTTGTCAGGGATCCATTCTGTTGTTTATTTATTTTACATTTGTTTACTGGGAAAGTACAACTGGACACAGGTCCTTTTTCAGCGGAGGCTCTGGGAGAAAAGCTCCAAATATTATGCCATGGTGCTTGTCACACTTTAGAGAAAGTTTTGCATTTTCAATTAAATGGTTTGTCGCTGTAAATGGACTCCGTTAATAGTACAAGTTCTAGGAAAATTAGAGTTTGGCCAAGACTGGATACCTTATAGTTGTCCATAGTGTCGCTTTTGTGTTAAGACATGAATAAACAAGTCTTCATGGGTTCTGTTCAAGCAGCTTTATTTCATACAAACACATCAGTATAGAGGCTTACTAACTATAACTTAAGTAACTTGCATACAGACAAGCTGTATAGAACTTTAAACCAGGAAAAAACACCAAAATGGAAAAAAGCCAATCCAAGGACTGTAAATAAATAATTTATTTAGCATTTGGTGCTTTCGTCTCAAAAAGAATAAGACGACTTCAGAACACCATCAAATAAACCATTGAACATTTAAATAGCATCTAAAGCATATAGTGATTGGTTGGTTAATCAGCAACACCCCCTCCTACTTAATACAAATGTGAAATTAATCCTACGTTCCCCTTTTTAAAAAACTGTTAGTTTTTTGCCTAAAACCAAATTAGCATAGACAGAAAACAGATTAAAAAAAAATATATATATATATATATATATATATATATATATATATATAAAGTAGAACAAATAAACCAGCAGAATAACACACTGCCAGGGAAGTCATGAAATATATAGACTTTAATGTTGATAAGTGCTTTCACGAATACTTTATCAGACCATACACTCAACAAAATCAATTAGAACATTTAAATATAGGCATCAGTCAGAGATCAACCAATCACAAACTCCCTCACTTTTTAAAATCGCAGAACATAATGTAACAGCATAAAAATACATAATATTATTCAAATAAATGTACAAAACATGAAATAACTGGTCCTACATAACTAATTACCTTCTAAGACCACGTCCCTTCAAGAGGGGTTTAAGGGGAGCCTTCTCATTGAGTCCATGACCCTGATCTGTTCTTAACCTAATAATCCATCTGACTTGTCTTATCTCAGTAAGATTTTCTAACATCGCCCCCTCTTCTGTCTATAACTGAAAATTGAAAAACATGACTTAAATCAGTACTTAAAGCATGTTTGTATAGGGCATTGTTTAAAGATGCTTTTCGTATATGATAAAGATGCTCCCTCAGTCTATCCTTCAATGCCCGGTCCGTCTTGCTCACATAGAATGCATGACAGAAAGTGCAATGGGCCAGGTACATTACGTGAGTGGTTAAACAAATGGCTCCTACCCCAAAATAAAATCTATGACTAAAATCAGGATGGTCAAAAAAACAATTACTATCAAGATAGCCACAAAAATTGCAGTTATTGCAGGGTAATGTCAATAAACTAGCATCAGTGGAAGTCACAGTACAGTTATCAGGATAGCATAAAAGCCTGCGTAAATTCTTATTATTCTTATATGTAAAATTTGGGCTATCGCCAATAATCTTCTTAATATTCTCATCTGTGGTGAAAATACCCCAATGTTTGTGTATAACATCAGTCACCTTCCTTGTGTCAGTTGTATAAAATAATGGTATAGAGAACTTATTATACACATTTTGTTTAGCTGTTGCACTAGACTGTGATGTTCCCTCAGAAAAATATGGTCGAGCTGTTCCATTTCTATACTGTGGAATGGTATCCAATATTTTATCAACTTCTGTCCCTTTATATCCTCTAACAACTAACGTCTAATAATTCCGAAGAAATGCAGCAAGCAGGCGACACCAAGCTGAAACTATAAAAAAGTTTATGAAAACAATAAAATGCCAATAAAAGTGCACTGTTGAGCGCTTTCAAGCTAAGAAGCCCTTCTTCAGATAGTGATCTAGTGATCTTCATAGATATTTGATGAAGGGCTTGTTAGCTTGAAAGCGCTCAACAGTGCACTTTTATTGGCATTTTATTGTTTTAATAAACTTTTTTATAGTTTCAGCTTGGTGTCTCCTGCTTGCTGCATTTCTTTGAATTTACACTTGGCTACTGGCAGAGGGACTTTGGTGCGGGGTGACTTTTTAGCTGTTTTCCAAGGTCTAATAATTCAGAATTAAAGCCAGCATCAGATGCATTAAACCTCGAGGCTGTCATGCCTTGACCTTTCACAATGTTCTTAAAAATATACTGAGGGTGCATACTACATCTGTGCAACAAAGTGTTCTTATAACAAGATTTTCTGAAAATTCCAGTATTCAAACAACCATCAATGTCGACTAAGCAACACATCCAAAAACTCCATTGATGTTGCTGAGAATGAAAGAGAAAACTTAAGGAAGGACATGGATGAGTTAAGATCTGAATGAAACCTATGAAAGTCATCCACATGGCCTGTCCAAATAAAGTACAGGTCATCAACAAAGTGGTGGTAAAAAGGAACATACCGCTGAAACCATGCAGTGCATGTCATACATTCCTCTTCCCATAATGCCATAACCACGTTGGTGCAGCTATTGGCATGAGACGTGCCCATAGCTCTGCCATCCCTCTGTCTATAGTAGGCACCATCAAAAACAAAAATGTTCTCTAATACAATTTTCATACAGAAACCAATAAGCTCAATTAAAGATGAATCAAACTCTCCATACTTAGAGATATATTTCTTGATATGAAGCAACCCAATGTCCTTGGGTATCATCGTGAACAAGGACTGCACATCCATTGTCACCATGTAGTAGTTCAAATTCAAAGGCTGTTTCTTAACGAAATTAAACAAATCAACCAAGAAATGCTTACAGTCTTTTAATATTATTGCATTTCTGTCCAAAATTGGACGTAGATGTTTTTCCACAAAATTGGAAAATGGCTCGGTACTCCCATTTCTTCCGGCAACAGTGGGTCTCATGGGGGGTGCTTGACCATTCTTATGAGTCTTAGGAAGACCTTGTATGAAAGGAATCGAGGGTTCATCCACTAAGAAATACTTAAATAAATCAAGAGTTAAGTCTCTTCTCAAACAACAAATTAATTAAGAGCAGTACAAATCTTATTTCTGATTGCCTCAATTTCATCCATGCTAATGACAATGCTCAGGATTATTAAGCATCACCTTCATACTGTCAAGGTAATAAGAGCAGCCCATTATAACTATTGACCCCTCTTATCCGCAGGACGAATGGCTATAGTCTTATCATTCTGCAACATACTCAATGCTGACCTCTCATTAGGTGTCAAATTATCAGAAAATCTATTTTTCTTATTATTAAAAAGCTGGTGTGTATCCTGTTCAACCAGCTTACCAAAAGCTTCCAAAATCGGATGTCCAATCAGTATAAAAGTACTAGGTCTTCTGAAACTAGAACCATGGTCGTCATTAGTACGACCACCAAACTGCATTTTTAAAGCAACATTATGAATAAACATTTTAACATCCAAAATCATGTCAGTCACCTCACCCTGATGGGTAGGGATAAAAGAAAGTTCTTTCTTCAACACATTCTCTTCATCTAATGACAAATGTCTCTTAGACAGATTAAAGAAGTACTATGTCTCTATTTGTTGCCACATTTTCTTGAGGGACTGATTCATTGTTTGTTCTACAGGCAGTTTCCTCTTGTTCCTTCCCTTGCTCAAGGAATGCCCCTGTTTTTCTGTGCCAGTGGGTAAATGGAAATTACAGGTGTACCATCCGATCTACCAGATTTATCAGTTCTGCTACGCAAGTTGGAAGGAACCTTCCTCCTAACATCAGCTCCCAACGATAACTTATGCACATGTAGGGCATTAAATGTTGAACCATGCCCTACTTGAGGCACTGTGTTTGCTACTGTCACAGTTCTCAATATCACAATTATCTCCAGCCTCCAAGTTATTAACAGGCATAACACTAAACAACATGCTCAGACGTAGTATCCTGTGCTGTCGGCTCAGTTGATATTTCACTCATTCCAAGATTAGGGTGAGTCAATTGTACATTGTCTGGCACTGACATCTCTAGAATAGCTGCTTGCTTGGTTGGGTCAGGTCTTAAGCCTGTACTTGTAAACAAATGTCCTACGTACATAACTTCTGGAAGTCTGAATTTGCACTTCAGATGCTTGAGCATTAAGTTCACTTCACGTACTCTATTTAGAACTTTCTTGAGGTTTATGTCACGCTGTGCTTCACCATTGCCTTCATCTTACAGATCATCTACTATTATGGCACAAGGATAACTTGAAAAGATTTGTTCCATTGCACTCTGAAAAACTTCACTTGCAGAATTTATTCCAAATGGCATCCGTAGGAATCTGTATCTGCCAAACTGAGTACCAAAAGTAGTTAGAAATGAAGATTTGCCATCAAGCAACACTTGCCAAAATGAACTCTTTGCATCCAAAACAGAAAATACAGTGGCACTCTGTATTAGAACTGCAACTTCAACTGTGCATTGGATAATATAGTCTGTTTAATGCCTTGTTCAGATCTCTAGGGTCAATGCATATTCTGATTTCATCTGAGCCTTTTTTGTGAGTGGCCACTATGGATGACACCCATTCAGTAGGTTCTGTGTCTGGACAAATCACACCTTGCTGCACCATTTTATTCAACTGAGTTTTAACTTTATCTTGCATACCTAACAGAACTCTTCTTGCTGGTCTGATCTCTGGGTCTAACTTCATGGAATATACAGCTGGAAGCTTGCCCAATTTGTCATTGAAAACGTCGGCATACTCTGAGAAAATGGCTTCGGAGAAACTGGAACTCAGAGCTTGCACTCACATGATGAACTTCTTTAGCAATAGAAAGCAGATTCATTCTTAAACTGTGAGACCCAATAAAGATTGCACTGGTCTTCGGACTGCATAGAATAACAAGTTGTAACAGTTCTTGGACAAATAACAAAAAGCAACTATCCACTGAACCTTCAGTTTGAATTTCTTCACTTCCATAAGCAACAAGTCTCGCACTGCTGGTTATATTGAGTTGTTCATTAGTTCTCACTCTTGCAAATGTGTTTGCTGATATAACATTACACTTTGACCCAGTGTCTACTTTGAGCTCTGTGGATTTTTGATTGATCTGGACAGTACAAAAATTTCACTTCTTGTTAATAAGTTTACTGCATCTGCTCTTTCACCAATCATTGATGCACCATCTACATAGAAAGCTGACTGTTTTGGCTCTACTTGATCAACTCGCTTCTTCATGCAACCTTTCTTTACAACAGTGTGAGGCTTACATGATTTGCAAAAATTGTGGAAATGATTAAATTTTTTACACGTGTGATATTGCTGACCAAATGCTAAGCACTTCTCTCTCTCTCTCTCTCTCTCTCTCTTAGATTCATGATTCACACCACAGTTGCAATGGTTAACAATAAAGCTAGATTTAGGTTTTTCTGTTTTTCATGTTTGTGTTGCACTGGGCTGGTGTTGGAGCTCGCACTTTTCCTGGAACTCTCTAGAAAACCTTGTGGCTCTTTGGAAATTCTGTAGCTGCCACATACTTGGGCCTGTTCTTGTTTGCCATGTGTTGCATACTATCTATGTTTGCTCTGGAACCAACTGAATCCATGCTGTTGTCGCTCACAAGCATACTTGTATATCTTTCTGTCACCTCGTGGCTTTGACAAATCTCTATTGCTTTACTCAATGTTAAATCACTGATACAAAGTAAAATCTTTCTCACAGCAGCACTATTAATACCACTTTATCTGTCCTTTATGAGCTCATCTTTTAGATCACTAAACCAACATGTTTTAGCTCTATTTCTCAAGTCAGTTATATAAGCCGCAAATGTTTCCCATGGTTTCTGATTTGTTATGTAAAACAAATGCCTCTCTAATGTAACATTCTTCTGGGGTTTGCACATTTCTCTGAATTTGCGCTTCATACACTCTGGGTCTTCCCTTGAGTCAGCTTGTACAACAGTATGGTGGTCTGCACCTTCTCCGTCATACACTGCTAGTACATACACAAAAGAATGGTCACTTTCAATGGCCTCAGACCCTGCTAGGTTTAGCTAAATTAATGCCCTGGTGTGTGCATCTCTATCTGCATAAGTTGCTTGTATGAAAATATCATACTCTTGCTCATATATTCTCCAGTTCTCTGCAGATAATACAGAAATGGTAGGGGATTTTGAAATCTGTCTGCCATATTAACACATAGCGAAGGTGTGTGTATATGTGTGTGTGTGTATATATAAATGTATATATTATTATGATATATATATATATATATATATATATATATATACATATACATATACATATACATACACAGTGGATATAAAAAGTGTACACACCACTGTTAAAATACCAGGTTTTTGTAATGTAAAAAATGAGACCACAGTAAATAACTTCAAAACTTTTCCCACCTTTAATGTGACCTATAACCTGTACAATTCAATTGAAAAACAAATCTGTTAGGGGAAAAATATGAAATAAAAAACATACAATACACTGGTTGCATAAGTGTGCACACACTTAAACTAATACTTTGTTGAAGCACCTTTTAATTTAATTACAACATTCAGCCTTCTTCAGCATGGGACATCTTGACTTGGCAATATTTGCCTACTCTTCCTTGCAAAAGCGCTCCAAATCTGTCAGATTGCGAGGGCATCTTTTGTGCACAGCCCTCTTCAGGTCACCCCACAGATTTTCTATTGGCTTTAGGTCTGGGCTCTGGCTGAGCATTCCAAAACTTTAATTTTCGTCTGGTGAATCCAGTCTTTTGTTGATTTGGATGTATGCTTGGGGTCATTGTCATGTTGAATGATGAAATTCCTCTTCATTTTCAGCTTTCTAACAGATGCCTGAAGGTTTTGGGCTAAAAGTGACTGGTATTTGGAACTGTTCATAATTCCGTCCACCTAGACTAAGACCCCAGTTCCAGCTGAAGAAAAGCAACCCCAAAGCATGATACTGCCACCAACATGCTTCACCATGGGGCTGGTGGTCTTTTGGAGCGTGGCCTAATGGTTAAGGTGTTTGCCTTACAAACACAAGGTACAGGGTTTGAATCTCACAGGGGATAATTGGCTAGGCTTAAAATGGCTCGCAAGGGCAGTTAGCCTAGTACTAACCTATGAATACCCTATGAAAATGTTTTTGCACCAAATGTACCTTTTGGAATTGTGTCCAGAAAGTTCAACCATGGTCACATCACTTCGTAAAACATTTTCCCACATGCTTTTGGGAGACTTGATGTATTGTTTTGAAAATTTTAGCCGGGCCTTGATGTTTTTCTGTGTAAGAAAAGGCTTCCGTCTTGCAACCCTACCCCATAGTCCAGACATGGAGAATACGGGTGATTGTTGTCACATGTAGTACACTACCAGTATTTGCCAGAAGTTCCTGCTGCTTCTTCAGTGTTGCTGTAGGTCTCTTGGCAGCCTCCCTGACCAGTTTTTATCTTGTTTTTTTCATCAATTTTGGAGGGATGTCCAGTTCTTTGCAATGTCACTGTTGTCCCATATTTTCTCCACTTTTTGATGACTGTCTTCTCTGTGTTCCCTGGTATATCCAATGCTGTGGAAATTTTTTTTACCCTTCTCCTGACTGATGCATTTCAACAATGAGATCCCGTTGATGTTTTGTAAGCTCTCTGCGAACCATGGCTTTTGCTGTAGCAAGCAACTGAGTAAATGTCAGGAAAATCCTACTAGGACAGCTGAACTTTATTTGGGGTTAATCAGTCTCTTTAATTGATGGCAGGTGTTTTTCCAAGAAGACTGAATGTTGTAATTTAAATCAAAAGGTGCTTCAACAAAGTATTAGTTTAAGGGTGTGCACGCATATGCAGCCAGCATATTGTACGTTTTTTACTTTTTATTTTTTTCCCCTAACAGATTTGTTCGTTATTCAGTTGGTTACGTTTGTGCTCTTTTCTCTCTGTTTTACCTTCATTGTCATCTTTACATCTCATGGCTTCGAATACTGTTCTCTCTTCCATTCTAGTTCTGACAGCATGTCGCTTTTGTGTTAAAGACATGAATAAACAAGTCTTCGTGGGTTCTGTTCAAGCAGCTTTATTTCATACAAACACATCACTATAGAGGCTTGCTGATTATAACTTAAGTAACTTGTATACAAACGAACAACTGAGATCATGCATGCTTACTCTTTGGCTGCTTCTATAAAGTGGCACTAGGGATTGCACGTGTCTGGAATTTATATGGACACGTACAGCCTTGCTTGTTTCTTAAAGATAAAGCACATAAGCTTTACACTATGATCTACACATAGGTAAATGGCAAACAGATCTGCAGAGTAATCAAGCTGTTGTACATTGCAGATCAAAGCCTTCACAACATTCTTTTTGTCCATAATTGGCATTGCTGTTCTTAAAATCTCTAGATATGTAGTTAATGCATTTAAGCTTTCTCCATCACAGGCTCCATGTTGTAGAATGCAGTACTGAATGATGTCAGAAGCATTGCCCATTACAACCTTTTAAAAAATAATTAAAGACATGCTAAAAAAAGTTGAACTAAATAAATTACACTTAAGAAGCAATTACTGTCATTAATAAATCTAGAATCCTGTAAGTACTCAATAGGCAGATATTTGGTGTAGCTGAGACTGTCACCATTTAGGGTATGTGAAGTCTTATTTCATTGGTTAACATTGCTTTTGGGCTTATTTTAATAAATATTATTCTGGTGTTTTTTAATACTTCTCCTGTATACTTTCAGCCTTTTGAGTTGTTTAAGTGATTATACCTCAGTAGATGCAATTGCCTCTTTTCAGGTGTAACCTTAGAACACTGGCACAGTGACTTGCTGAGAGTTGCACAGTAGTCAAGATGTTGAGAGGCTCAAATCCAGGATTACAGGATGATGCTTGTTAGCAAATCATAGCCTTATTTGTGTCTGTTAAATAGCTAAAATCACTTTGTTGTTGACTATAGTGCTGTTTATATCCCTATAACAAGTCATGGCTGAAAGAGTCTAGGAACTTCGTCTGCTTCTTTAATAAAATTGTGTGTAATGTAGTTTTATTTCTTGTGTAAGAACATTTATTGTCACCACGTGTTATGGCATACTGTCCTGTTTACTTCAACCTCAGAAGAAGAAAAATTTGCATTTACATGCACAGGCTGAAGGAAATAGCCACAGCTATGGATTTATTACTAAATGAGCAACCAGTTGGAAACCTTTGGTTTAAAACTGTTAAATGAATAGGTTGATTTTTTTCAGACCCAGTCATACAGTTGGGGTTGCAGGGTGGCTTTGAATCCCTGACCTGTCTCTCATTGTATCAGTGTGTTCTCTCTCCTGTTAGAGGAATCCTCAGTCTTTGGTTTTGCCTTTGGAGGATGGCTGTGGGTATAGACAATTGGATTCCCCCTTCTGTCAGCCTAAGTGAGTGTTATAGGAGTCCTGCCTCTTCATGAACTTATCTTTGTCACGGTTACATTTTGAGCTTGCAGAACGAGAATACCTGCAAGAATGACAAAAGTCTAGCTTCCTAGGGCACTTTGTGCTTTTTACAATTGGAGGTGTTATTTATTTTTTTAATCCTTAAATTTCCCATGCATGCCCAGTAGTACTTCAGTGGGATGCAGAGGTCTAGTGCAAGGCTGACCCTTCTATGACTCTTATAAATCCATTGATGAGCTTGCATGCACTCCTTAGAAGTAGGCATTTTCCACTAGGTTGTTCAGTATCCAGCAGGGGATTTAATAGAATATGGGTCCTAGAGACATGCATCTCTCCTACACACCCAGAGAGGGGTGAGCAGGCATTATCTCTTCATTCTTCTCCCTCCCCAGTCATTCGCTGTAGTCTGCAGACTGCAGTTTAATGGTAGGTTGTAAGCAGCCCATTTGGAAGTCACACTTGGCTACTATCAAAAGCAGATAAAAATGCAATGGCCAATAGTTGCTTTATTGTGTTCACTTTTTCTTTTGAGTTTACTAAATTTCTGTGTATTATTGAACAATTATTCTCACTGCGGTGGTGGTGCTGCGGTAGCATTGTCGCCTCACAGTAAGACATTGTCCTGTTCGATTCTCAGCTAGAGCGTCTTCTATGTAGAGACATGTGTGAATGGGCGTACCTTCGTTGAAGGTTGTACGTCAGGGCCGGCAACTCTGCACGTAAAAATCTACTGCCTATCATTAGCGGACCGGAGTTCCACTGTGGCGACCCCTAACTGGGAAAAGCCGAAAGACACAACAACATTGAACAATTTTTCTGTGTTCATTGTAAATGGTACTTGATAATGTTATATGCAAAAGGAGCACTTGTTTTTATTTGTGTTGTGCTTTTTAGAAGTCTGATTATCTTGCATAATTACTGATTAACATTATTAATGTATACTGTTTCTACTTCTTTTTTCATTCTTTCCTACTTGAAGTTGTAGGAAGCCATAAACATACTCACATACAAATATTTTAACAACGGGCAATAATACCCTTCTAACTTGCCAATGTATCAAAACAGTCATGCTTATAATAATTGTCGATGTTCTTAAAAATATCGAAAGTAGCACTTGCTTTAATGTAATCTGGTAGTTTATTTCATGTGTCAGCTACTCTCTGAGAACCGAACTCTCATTTTTATGTAATCTTTTTAGTTTGTCCAAGTCTTTTGAGCTTCTAATACCATAGTGGAATGGACCCCATTCCTAAATCAAAGTGTGGTTAAAGTTCAGAACATTTAGTATTGTTTCAGTCTTTGATGTTAGCCAGAAGTGCTCTTCACAGCACCCACAGAGTGCCCAGTATCGTCTCCACCTGCAATTCATACAGAGTTGCATGTATCTGTATTATAGCCAAGTATGATTGTAAATTCTTTTTTTATAAGACCTATTGCTCCTGTTACTAATGGAACTGTCTGGGTATCCTTATTCCACATTATCGGTGTTTGGAACCTTTTTTGTTTACGACAAAGGTCACCACCAAAGCAATAAGCATCCAAATATACATAAAAATCAACTTGGTAGACCACCACAGCTCACAGAATGCATCTGATTTTATTCTGGTTTTTGTTTTAATAAAAGTGCATTGTGTGAGCTGTGGTGATCTACCAAGTTGATTTTTACGTATTCCAGATTGTCCTTGTTTCTGCCTGCAAATCCTGGTATTTTATGACTTTGTGTCTCTCTGTATGTAAGACATTGGTGTAGCAATTTCAATTTTTTGTCTTTTCATGGACTACTACATTGGTTTTCTCACATGTATTTTTGAACTGTTGGTAATGGGTGTTTCCATGTAATATATATTTCATAATTTTCTATGATACTGTGTGGCTCATGTTTCCAATGTTTTTCAGCTCCTTCATTATTATAATGCTTGCACAATCCACAGTGCAAAAGTCTTGCCACATTATTATGCCTTTTAGTTGACAGTCTTTCTGTCATTAATATAGCACAACCAGCAACAAGATGTGCAACTATTTCCAATTCTATTTTGCAAAACCTACATTTGTCTTTTTCTCCCACATGTTTAATAGACTTTGTAAACCCAAGTGTATGCAGTCCAATGTCTTGGACTGCCAATATTAACCTTTCGTCTGTTGGTTTAAATTCACCTCTTCCTAACCATTTTTGCATTCGATCCAGATCAACATAAGGTTGTTCCAAGAGTTTTTTGTACTTGCAACTATATGCATTTTCTACATTTCTTGCCTTCTCATCTGATCCTTCACTTTATATTCTTTCTGTTGTTTTTTGGCACGTTCAGTTGCTGCCTGATTTTTATCTACTTCTGGTTTGATTTCCATTCCTGTTAGACACTGAAATGGTTCTCCTAAACTAAACAGGGAAGTCATCTTAAACTTTATTCTTCTCATGTTTTAAAACTTTCACTATATCTGGGGTGTTGTGAGGTCAGCAGATACATATGCAGTCCTATGACTGGAAATCTATAAGTGTAATCAATTTTGTTGCCGCCCATACCTCCTTCAAAAAGGGGAATATATAGTCTTGGTATACAATTTTTTTTTTTTTTTATAAATCATTTGATGAGCATGAAACATCCTTCTTGTTTTCCTGTTTAACTGATCCAACACCTTTTGGGGCCAGTCACTCCAAAACTTTAAATTAAGACAGGAAGAGCAAATTGGTTTATAGCTTGGACTTTGTTCTTAGATGACAACACTGTTTTCAGTATTCATTTTAGTCTTCTAAAATATTACTTTCTAAGTTTTAGGTGCATCTGTTCATGTTTGTTGATCCTTTACCAGTTCCCAGTTCCCAAATATTTGTACACTCCTCCTTGCTCAATCCTGTCTCAGATTGATGTTTTCTTGGTGCTGCAGCTTTCCTGCTTTGAAGGTTGCAGTTGCAAATTTATTAAGATCAGATGACATTCTTGTATCCTGTGAAAGTTTTGACCACTTGCAGTTGTCCTTTCCATTCCTCTTCTGATGAACTACTTTGTGATAAACCCAAACATTCCCAGATGCAGTTGTCTGAAAATGGTTGGGACTTGAAACCAAAAATCAGCACGCATATGTTGAAAATAGATCTTTAACTGCCTGTGTCATAATGTTCTAACAGGTATCCTACCAAACACCCTACTGTTGGGTGATTTCAATTACCCAAACATTAACTGGGAGAACTTCTCAAGTACTAACTCCCTTGCCCAACTTTTCCTAGAATTTATAAACTCAAACGCCCTGGTTAAACTGGTCAACACTCCCACCAGAGGTGACAGCATATTGGACCTGGTCATCACCAACATGGGCGACCGGTGTTCCACTCCAGAGGTCAACCCCTCGCTGGTTAGATTTGACCATAAACAAATCACTTTGGATATCCATATTCCGCCCCCACCCCCGGACAAGGAAACCACTGTGAAAAACTTTTCAAAAGCAAACTTCACGTTACTTTAGACCGAGGTGGAAAGTTTCAAAGCTCCCATGCTGAAGGATAACACTGTCCAAGCTGCAAAATCCTTTACTAATGCATTCTATGGGCAGCTACAAGAATGCATGGATTGTGCCATCCCAAGCAAAACCAAGACTCACTTCTCCAAAAAAAGGAAACCAGTCTAGTGGACTCTTGCCATAAGCAAGCTATACAATAGAAGGAGGAAACTAGTACAGATAAGAGTAAAATCCCAAGAAGGGAAGACATCCCTGATCAGTATCAGCAAGAAACTATGATCCCTCATAAAATCATCCAAGGTGAGCTTTGAAAGAAAAATTGCCAAGGACTCAAAAGATAACCACAAGGCATTCTTTAGCTATGTCAAGAATCTTAAGTGGCAATTCTCAGATCTGCTTGGAGTTAGTGCAGAATGACACACAATACACTGAACCGACCAATATCGCAAACATCCTGGCAGACAGGTTCAGCACAAACTTCACCCCTCCCTCTCACCCCCAAAAGGACCCATAACCATACCAGAGGAATGTAGAGTCCCTGAAATCACAGGCACTCTGGTTAAAACAGCCCTCTCCAAATCCAAAAGCACAGCATCAATGGGACCGGACGGTGTCCCAGGCTGTGTCCTACATGAGCTCAAAGACGGACTAACCCCTCACCTAAACAGACTGTTCAAACTTAGCCTCTCCACAGGCTACATACCCATAGAGTGGCGCACAGCAATGGTTATTCTGCTCCACAAAGGTGGAGCCACAACAGACCCCAGGAACTATCGCCCTATAAGCCTGACTAGCTTGGTCTGCAAAGCTGTGGGAGCGCATCATCATGGAACTCATTAAGAGACATTGGGAACCTCCAAACACTGGACCCTACCCAGTTTGGCTTTAAGGGCAGATCATGCCTCCTAAACCTGGTGGACTTCTTTGAGACATTTACCAAGGGTATAGAGGGAATGGTGGTACACACAGCCTACCTAGACCTCGCTAAGGCCTTCGACACCATTCCCCATTCTGGTATTATAGACAAGCTCACCAACCTGAACATAAACCTCTACATCACAAGATGGGTTGCCAACTGGCTCACGGACAGAACCCACATGGTGAGAGTTGCTAGAGCTAGCTCTGACTCTAAACCGGTTACAGGTGGTGTTCCCCAGGGCTCAGTCCTAGGACCCCTCCTGTTTGGCATATACTTCTCAGAGGTACAGGCAAGCACAGGAGGACTATGGCTGACTAAGTTCGCAGACGACTGCAAACTAGGGGCTATAATTGACACTTCGGCTGACACAGACATCCTCCAAAAGGGTCTCACTGAGACGGATACCTAGTGTCAAAATCATGGCCTCAAGCTAAATGCCAAAAAGTGCATAGTCATCCCCTTGGGAAAAAACAAAGTACCCACAAACTACCACATGGTTGGTAGTCCCCTAAATATGGAAGACGTAATAAGGGATCTGGGGACCCACGTAGATATTAATCTCACCTTTGATAATCACATTGCCAAAGTGGTTAGAAAATCCTTCTACGTGGCCCACCTAATCACAAAAGGGTTCACATCCAGATCAAAAGAGGTCATTGTGCCGCTCTACTCATCACTCATCAGACCCATCATAGAGTACAACGCCCCATTTGGGATGTACCTTACAAGACACCTGCAACAGCTGGAAAGACCACAGAAGTACCTCACCAAGAGGATCACTGGCCTCAAACAGATGCCCTATGCAACGAAAACCAAAACCGCTAAGGCAAGAGTTGCGGAAATACACGTATTTCCGCAACTCTTGCCTTGGCGGTTTTGTTTTTCGTTTGTGTGTTTTGAAAGATGCCCTATGCAGTTCGACTGAAGAAACTCCAGTTGTACTCTGATGCATACCGCCTACTCCGAGGTGATCTCTGCCTGACATACAAGGCCATGTCCAACCCAGAATTGATGGACATGCTCCACCTAAAGAAAACCTTATCCCCTCGAGCCACACGCTCTAGGGTTCTAAATCTCACCACAACAATAAATAGGACATGCTGGAGGGATAGATTCCTGTTCCAGAGACTTCCCATGCTTTGTAACAAGATCCCAATCTACAGTAGGCAGAGCTACTCAAAAACACTCTTCAAAAGAAACCTTGACGAGTGGATAGGAAACAGAAAGTTTACCTTGGGGATCACTTCAGTGGCTCTGCTGGACGGAGGAACAGGGAACTAATCTAAGGGGGCGGCGAAAGCCAACACATTCTGGCTAGGCTTATAAATGGCTTTGGGCAGAGAGCCTAGTACTAACCTATGAACTGATGTAAATGAAAAGTTGTGATGTCAATTTTGTAGACTTAGCAGACTGGAGATGTGCCTTAGTAAGGTCTCCTCTTGAATGTCTTTTTGAGACACTGTACAAATTTAGTTATTTTAATTTTTCACAAGAACTTTAATTTTCACATCCATGTATGACCTTGGTATGTTCCTGCTGTACTCATTCTAATTTACTCATGCTTGAGTTCATTTGTTATTATTCCATGCTTTTGTTTTGCTTTATTGTAGCTTACAAATAACAATTTCATCATTTCTAATTTTAGACTTTTGGCTGTATAAAAAGATTTACATAGTTCTAGTTATTTGACTGGGGTAGTCCGACTGAGCTAGTGCCCTTTTTCAGTGGAAACCCGGGGAGACAAATCTTGCTTTTGTTTTATTATAATTAAGCAATTGCTTGAGAAGGAAAAAACGCAATGCTGGATTTATCTATATTGCCAGGTTCTCACATGAATCTACAATTTCAATCACTGTGTGTTTTATTAAATATTCAACCTTCAGTCTATGTCTCCAAAGTCCTGTATGCTTTGTTTTTGATGTATTTGTTAGCAAATTATTCTCTTCTGCCCAAATGGTAAATTTAGTCTAGTTCTTTTGCAAACAAGCCCTATTTGTAACAGATGTAATGAGTTTACCCCATTTTCAAGACCTCTGCATACAGACTGTCGATCACCTCTGAAAGCTGCAACCTAAACAAGTATGGGCCTAGGACAGAGCCCTGTGGGACATCCAGTTGCTGTATACTTGCTATGTCCTGTTTGTAGGGTGTGCAGCTCACACTCCTTTCAAGATTACATCAATATCTATTATCTCTAATGTATTTGTCAGTGTTTTATGTATTATCATTTCAAAGGCTGAAGTTAAGTCTTGTATAAACAATGTTTCAGCATGACTTTTCATTTACATCTGTTGTATTACTGTGGGAAGTGGTAGTGATCAAGCCCTTAAAGCTCTTCATATTATCCTTTCCAGCTGCGGTGCATCAGTGGTCCTGTAAAGGTGTGTTCCTCATATCTTTTATCCCACAGTTTGGCCATGATATTTTTAAGTAATACCAAACAAGAAAATTCAAAATCCCATTTGTTTAATAAAGGGAAGATGAATGGATAATCTGAAGGGCTTTAAGGGCTTGACCACCACTACTTCTTTTTTTTCCCCTTAATCCTCTTCCCATGGCAGGAAATTAAGCTGGTACAGGCCAGGTCCTATGGGCACCATAAGTCGAACTAGCTGAGAGTTGTTATAGTACAGAAAATCGTAGTACAGGTGGCTATAGATCTACTTTTTTCTGACATTAATTTATCCAAATTTTTCTACTACAAAAAAAAATTATGGGTCTGTATGACTGTGTTTGTCTATTCCCCTTTTCCTTAAAGATGGGTTTAATAAAATTGCATGTGTCCAGTCTTGAGGAATCTCCCCATACTTAAATGACCTTGTGAGTAACAGATGTAATGGTACTGTAAGTTCACCCGAGTGTTTTCAGGTCACTTATCGTATTTCTCTGTAAATAAGACCTAACCAGAGAATAAGTCCTAGCATGGCTTTCTAGGGTGTTCATGATATAAGTCCTACCCCAAAAATAAGCCCCAGTTAAGATCATCAACAACACATGACAGACGTGTTGAATTATAAAATAATATTATTGACACCTGTTGACTGAGGTTATCATACTCTGTTCGCCATTTTCGGACCATTTGGACACCCAACTTCTTCTCTTTGCAGAAAGCCATAAGATTCTTTCCCTGGGGTTCCTCCATGATTTTTATTGTAACCCTAATCCTCACTAACACTTGATGGTTGAGATCCTTGGCCCATAAACACTGGCAAGTGTACTTTGACTGGTCAAAGTACAGACAACGCACATAAAATGTGCACACTTGATAACAAATGGTTGTGGTTGTGTCTTCTTAACCAGCGCCATTTTGTGTTGCCACTCCTGTCTCGTAAGTCTTCAATTAACCCTCCCCCAAACAAGATGAGTGCAAAAAGAAAGAGCTATTCCACTGAGTACAAGAAAAGAATTGTGGAGTACTCCCGGGGAAAGAATCTGATGGCTTTCTGCAAAGAGAAGAAGTTGTATCTCCATATGGTCTGAAACTGGCGAGTAGCGTATAATAACCTCAGTCAACAGGCCGACGAGGGAAATGCTAAGAAGTGCAAGTGTGATCAGGTCAGCAACCATTATTTCCTGAGCTGGAAGACATCAGCTGTGAATGGATTGGTAACAGGAGAGCAAAGGCTTTCGTTGTGCGCAGGGCTGATAGTCAAGCATCTGCCCTTGCAATGGCACCACAGTTAGAAATATCCCCAGAAGAATTCAAAGGATCACAACATTGGCTGGATGGCTTCCTTCACCGATATGAACTGTCTCTAAGAAGATCAACAGCACTGTTCAAGCTGGAAGATACTGAAGTTATTAAATGTGCACTTTGTTGATGGTATCGACTTTTCTAAATACCAACTCTCCAACATGATTGCTATGGATGAAACTGCAGTGTTTATGGGCCAAGGATCTCAAACAACAATTGATCAGAGGGGTGCCTCGTCAATCTACATTCCCTCCACTGGTTACGAAGGTGTAATTCATCTAGATGGAAAGAAAATCCCACCTCTAATCATTAGCAAGAAAGATATTAAACACATTTCAGCCATTTACATTCTTGAAACCGAAAAAGCCTGGTGCACTCAAGCAGTTATAAGGAAGTGGGTCAGTGTAATGCTGCCACTTGTTTTGTGAGGTGGCGAAAGAGGTCTGCTAGTCTGGGATTCGACCAGCACTCACCATGCTAAAGACATGAAGAAATTCCTTGCATAGAGAAGAATAGATAAAGTAATGATTCCTGCAGCTGCCTATCTCCAGACTCTTGATATTGCAATAAACAAGCCATTCAAGGACCATTTGCGCATGGAACTCAATGACTACATTGAAAATAGAATGGAGAGAAATCAGCGTGGAAACTTTGTGAAGCCTAACCTGCAAGAGGTCGTGACTTGGGTGAAGAATTTATGGGATAAAATCATTGATGGCTGTGTTGCCAATGCTCAACAAGCAAGCTGCATGGACAAGCAATGCTCATTTTAAGGAGAGCTCTATTGCTAGGCATGACAGATTGGGGCCAGTGGTTCTACAAGAAATGGAGTTGCAAGAAATCCAGGCTGGAATTCAGGGGTTTGAGACTTCTGACAATGTTCAAGAAGAAGGCGACTTGAATGTATTTAAATAGCTTTTCCGTTAATCGGGGCAACAGAATGGATTGCTTCTGCTTTCAGCTGCCAGCAAGCTCTTGTCAGTTTTTTGACTTTATTGTATTAAGGTAACGTTTCATTTATCAAGGGGTAATTACAAAGTAAGGCCACTAGTTCCCAGACTTCATTTTTATTACTTTCCATCATTCTTCTCTTACGGTTTAGGTAAGGAATAAAGAAAGCATCACCACTCAAAACGTAGCAGTTATTCACCCGTTTTATTCCCCTCCTCCAATACACATGTATTGAGATTTTTCTGCACTTTCTGTTAAGCATGAAATATTGCACTGTGAAAGCCAAGGTGTAGATATTCTGAAGTTGAAATGTTTGTTGCACTGTTTATGTAGAATTTTCTCACAACTGTTAATGCCTAGTTTAAATGTGTGGCTTTAATTGATGATCCCATGTTTGATTGAATAAAAGAAAAAACTGTGTATATTGTTTGTTCATTTGGTGGTGCTTCCTGGAAACGTCTAACCATTTTCATTTCTGTCTTTGACTTAAAATTGCTGTTGTGTGATTTCAGGCTTTTGCAGTATTGCATGTTTAAGCTGCTGTAAGTGTGGCAGATGGCCACAGTCTGGATATCTATAGTAATTAGTATAATGTTCCAAGTCCTCAGAATTGATTTATTGTTGTAACTATGTGTGTCTCCTCTTGAAAGAGAAGTGTACAACTAAATTAGAAAAGCAGTGGAATAGGATTCCATGTTCTCTTAATCACATGCCATGTAATGTAGTACTTTATTTGATATTTGTTTACTACGGAAATCCGACTGGGATAGCTTCTAGTTTTCAGCAGAGGCTTGGGGGTAAATGCTCCAAATTAACATAATATGGTTATAGTTAAAGTTATTACAAAGCCTAATGCAGAAGAATGACATATTATTATCCAAATAAAAACTCTGCTCCATTTCATACATTGTGAAACAAGATAGTGCAAACATTTGGACAGTTATAACAAGATGAAAAAGAGCATTGACAATAGATAAAATATTCAGAAGTTGTGGGTCATAGAGATGATATTAAACATGCTGAGTACACTCTTTGGAACAGAGATGACGATAATATAGACTAGGCAAAATATATTTTGGGCTTTGCGTAAGTAGTAGGTTTTATTAATTCTGTCTCTGTAGTCAGAATGTACTGGTAGTGGAAGGCAGGAGGGACTAGTTCAGTTTGGGGGTAGTGCCAAGTTTTATTTATGTAGTCTTTTTAGTAGTAGTTTGAAGTTGGAGAGGTTAGAAGTGGATAGAAATTGCAGAGGAAAAGAATTCTGTTTATTTCTAGTGACAAGAGTACAAGTAGGTACTTTGGTCATAGGATTTGTGGGTTTTATATATGCTGAGAAGATGTTGCTCATTAAATCGAAGTAGTGATTTACATTAAAGTTCATCCTGGAATAAACCACTGAATAGCAAAGAAACAAGGACACGCTACTGGATGTACCTCTGCATCTCTGTGGGTATGGATTCAAGACCTGGTGCTGGTAGAATTCTCAACTGAAAGCCAGCTATGTTACCTAATAATTTTCTATTGCAAGGAATAAACCACTAAATAGCAAAGAAACAAGGACACATTACTGGATGTACCTCTATATCTCTGGGTATGGATTCAAGACCTGGTGCTGGTAGAATTCTCAACTGAAAGCTAGCTGTGTTACCTAATCATTTTTTATTGCAAGGAAGGTTTGGAGATTTTGTTACCTGCCTTCACTTATTTAAAGTCCAATACAGCCCTCCACTTCAACTGAATTCATGACAGAAAAAAAAGGAAAAATTGGATGTGAATAGAATCAGATTAAGTTTGTGGCGGGCTTCATTGGTTAAGGCACTGAGGGAATATATTTTCTGAACAAGTGTGTAGTAGAATAATAACAGAGAAAAAAGATTACCATGGATTAATTCCAAGGTAAGGAAGCTCATTTTGGAAAATGATTAAAACAAATATGGATTAATCATAGCAGCTGAAGGAGAGTACTGCAGGAATGAATATTTGGACCTTGGAGGCAAATGCTGATGGCAACCTGGATTAGCTTTACAGAACTACTATATTCACAGCCAGAGAAGAATTGTGGTTATCTTTGACATTTCAGAAATGGCATTAAAGATATTATGCTATGAAAATAAGATTACCCAAGCGTCCTCCCTTTCTGATTGGATTCTGATCAAATTACTGTTTTCTCCTCCCAGAAAGATTTGCCTGTGTTAACAGATTAAATGAAGGTAATTTTGGAATTGAGGCTAAAATTAAATTGAGGCTAATCAGAGGAAACATACGGAGTTCTCGTGGCTAGCTGATATACTAAAGTCAGCTGATACTGCCAGTGCAAATTGATTACTTTTTTTTTTTTTTGTAGTTGGAAATTATGGCACTCGTCCCCCTAAATGGACTCCTCACTGCCTTTGTTAGGCTTATTCCTCACTGCTTAACATACTTCATGGGATTCGTTATTAATAATAGTTTATTAGAAGGAAAAGTGCTATGCATTTGTAAAAGGAAAGGTGTATTCCCATTCCTAAATGCTCTGATAAAAGCTTGGGAACAGGCAGTATACTTGATCCCCAGGTGAAAAATATTCGAAAGAATAGTTTTCCTCCGAGTGATGCAGTATGTCCGGTACTTTACATGATTTTAGTCCTGCTCATGGAATGAGTTCCAGAGTGGGTATACACATCCACGGAGAAAGGGCTTGATGTAGCTGTCATGTATCTGGAGTGTGCTACAGGATTGTATCCCCATGCATCATTACTACAATGCCTTATGGAAGCTTTCAGTCTGCATTAGATTAGGTTCACAGCTGCCTGAGCTCATGCACTGATGATGATTAATGGCAGTAAGCAGTCTCTCTTTAGTACAAAGTTACTACAGGTGCTGGTTCTCTCAGCCGCCACATACCTGAGCTCTGGAGTAACATTAGAGCTGATTTTAGGAGCCTCAGTGTTCCATCCAAATTCAGAAAATCTCTTAGGGTTAATACACTTTTTCAAACTGTGTTCACTCCCAATGTACTTTGTATCTTTTGTCTCTTCATGCAGTTTTGTACTTGCAAATGCTGACAAGCGTTGCATACCATATCTGCTTAGTTCTTTGTCATACTTCTGATTGCCTGCTCCTTTGGAGTGACTGACCCTCATTCGTACATTCTTCATTGTATTTCCCTGTGTTTTCACTTTGGTATTTCTGCTTCAAAGCCCGTAATGTGCTCCACCAGTTGAGTGTCGGCATTTAATTAGCTTTTCCTCATGCACAGCAGGCATTCATTTTAGTCTGAACTTAAATCTCTACAGTGATTTCACGTTAACTTCATAATGATCCATCTCTAAAAGGTCTTTTAATCCTGCCTCCCACCACTTCCACACTTAGTAGAAGGAGCATTAAGTAAAGTAACTATCTCCTTATCCATTTCTTAGCTGTTTGCTGTTCTGGTTACTTTGCACAAGTGTGTTGCACATTTTTTGATTTTATGTGTAACAGTTTTGTGGTGTGCATGATGGTTTTTGGGTCAGATTGCAACATGTTTTAACTTGCCTTACACTGCTTTCATTCCCAGCAGATGTCTCCCATGCTCTAAAGTAATTTTTTCAGTGTTTGAGTAACAGTATTAATACGTTCGAAAAAAAACTGCTCGTTGCAGTGGATAACATGGGTCCACAAACTGAGATGCTGTAGGTGGTAAATCTAATGTAGGATATGGCTGGGGTGTTTCTGGGGGAAAAAAACATGTGTTGCAAGTCATGAAAGCTAACAAGGCCTTCATTTAAAGACATATGAAACGCAGTTCTATCTTACTTGTAGGAGAGTATCTGTCTTCAGGAGTTCATTGGACAAGGATGGTATAAATGATGAGAAAATTTCAACTCTTATTCTGGAGACAGGTTCATTTCCTTAAACAACTACAAGCTTTTTCTTTTCCACTCCATTCTTGGTATCCTAGGAGCCAGGAGCCAGATTTTTCAAAAAAGCTTCTCAATCCTGGTAGGGAGAGTAGATCAGTGTTATGAGAATTTGTATAGAAACCATAACTGGAGCTTGCTGCAAAGTATTGCACATCAGGTATACCAGGCAGTAGAGTTAATGGATCAGATACTTCTGAAAGAGTCAGTAGAGTGGATACCCTGTAGTGAAATGTAAGGCTTCTCCATCTTTTCTAGTTCCAAGACCTGTTACACAGACTGTTTTTTTTTTTTTTTTATGCAAAGGAAGTGGTCTTAACTATTTTTCCTTCTATGGATGATTGTTTTTCTTATTAGCAAAGACAAGGGAGTGATGATTGCAGCAAATTAGACTCTAGGCATTCACTTCAGTAATGGTAAACAACACAAAGGTCCGTCTGACTCTTTCACTTTCATTTAATTTTTTTAGGGGTACTCGTACCTACAGTCAAAATAATTTTCTCCACATTTAGCTATTGCAGTAAGACAATTTCTGAAAGCCTTGTAGGTCTTCTTGCATGCTTCTGGTACTTCCAGTGAGAAACAGAGTGCAACCTTTGCGAATCTAGTGCTGCATGCATAAT